>NW_026512786.1:0-82301 GCF_027579735.1 Bombina bombina
TACAGCAGTTATTTAGTATCATACAGGAGTTATTTAGTATCATACGGGAGTTATTTAGTATCATACGGGAGTTATTTAGTATCATACGGGAGTTATTTAGTATCATACGTCAGTTATTTAGTATCATACGGGAGTTATTTAGTATCATACAGGAGTTATTTAGTATCATATGGGAGTTATTTAGTATCATACAGGAGTTATTTAGTATCATACAGGAGTTATTTAGTATCATACAGGAGTTATTTAGTATCATACAGGAGTTATTTAGTATCATACAGGAGTTATTTAGTATCATACAATAGTTATTTAGTATTATACAGGAGTTATTTAGTATCATACAGGAGTTATTTAGTATCATACAATAGTTATTTAGTATCATACGGGAGTTATTTAGTATCATACGGGAGTTATTTAGTATCATACAGCAGTTATTTAGTATCATACAGGAGTTATTTATTATCATACAGGAGTTATTTAGTATCATGCAGGAGTTATTTAGTATCATACAGGAGTTATTTAGTATCATACAGGAGTTATTTAGTATCATACAGGAGTTATTTAGTATCATACAGGAGTTATTTAGTATCATACAGCAGTTATTTAGTATCATACAGCAGTTATTTAGTATCATATTTAGTATCATACAGGAGTTATTTAGTATCATACAGGAGTTATTTAGTATCATACAGGAGTTATTTAGTATCTTACAGCAGTTATTTAGTATCTTACAGCAGTTATTTAGTATCATACAGGAGTTATTTAGTATCATACAGGAGTTATTTAGTATCATACGGGAGTTATTTAGTATCATACGGGAGTTATTTAGTATCATACGGGAGTTATTTAGTATCATACAGGAGTTATTTAGTATCATACAGCAGTTATTTAGTATCATACAGCAGTTATTTAGTATCATACAGCAGTTATTTAGTATCATACGGGAGTTATTTAGTATCATACGGGAGTTATTTAGTATCATACGGGAGTTATTTAGTATCATACGGGAGTTATTTAGTATCATACGGGAGTTATTTAGTATCATACGGGAGTTATTTAGTATCATACGGGAGTTATTTAGTATCATACGGGAGTTATTTAGTATCATACGGGAGTTATTTAGTATCATACGGGAGTTATTTAGTATCATACGGGAGTTATTTAGTATCATACGGGAGTTATTTAGTATCTTACAGGAGTTATTTAGTATCATACAGCAGTTATTTAGTATCATACGGGAGTTATTTAGTATCATACGGGAGTTATTTAGTATCATACGGGAGTTATTTAGTATCATACGGGAGTTATTTAGTATCATACGGGAGTTATTTAGTATCATACAGGAGTTATTTAGTATCATACAGGAGTTATTTAGTATCATACAGGAGTTATTTAGTATCATACAGGAGTTATTTAGTATCATACAGGAGTTATTTAGTATCATACAGGAGTTATTTAGTATCATACAGCAGTTATTTAGTATCATACAGCAGTTATTTAGTATCATATTTAGTATCATACAGGAGTTATTTAGTATCATACAGGAGTTATTTAGTATAATACAGCAGTTATTTAGTATCATATTTAGTATCATACAGGAGTTATTTAGTATCATACAGGAGTTATTTAGTATCATACAGGAGTTATTTAGTATCATACAGGAGTTATTTAGTATCATATTTAGTATCATACAGGAGTTATTTAGTATCATACAGGAGTTATTTAGTATCATACAGGAGTTATTTAGTATCATATTTAGTATCATACAGGAGTTATTTAGTATCATACAGGAGTTATTTAGTATCATACAGGAGTTATTTAGTATCATACAGGAGTTATTTAGTATCTTACAGCAGTTATTTAGTATCTTACAGCAGTTATTTAGTATCATACAGGAGTTATTTAGTATCATACGGGAGTTATTTAGTATCATACGGGAGTTATTTAGTATCATACGGGAGTTATTTAGTATCATACGTCAGTTATTTAGTATCATACGGGAGTTATTTAGTATCATACAGGAGTTATTTAGTATCATATGGGAGTTATTTAGTATCATACAGGAGTTATTTAGTATCATACAGGAGTTATTTAGTATCATACAGGAGTTATTTAGTATCATACAGGAGTTATTTAGTATCATACAGGAGTTATTTAGTATTATACAGGAGTTATTTAGTATCATACAGGAGTTATTTAGTATCATACAATAGTTATTTAGTATCATACGGGAGTTATTTAGTATCATACAGCAGTTATTTAGTATCATACAGGAGTTATTTAGTATCATACAGGAGTTATTTAGTATCATACAGGAGTTATTTAGTATCATACAGGAGTTATTTAGTATCATACAGGAGTTATTTAGTATCATACAGGAGTTATTTAGTATCATACAGGAGTTATTTAGTATCATACAGGAGTTATTTAGTATCATACAGGAGTTATTTAGTATCATACAGGAGTTATTTAGTATCATACGGGAGTTATTTAGTATCATACGGGAGTTATTTAGTATCATACGGGAGTTATTTAGTATCATACGTCAGTTATTTAGTATCATACGGGAGTTATTTAGTATCATACAGGAGTTATTTAGTATCATATGGGAGTTATTTAGTATCATACAGGAGTTATTTAGTATCATACAGGAGTTATTTAGTATCATACAGGAGTTATTTAGTATCATACAGGAGTTATTTAGTATCATACAGGAGTTATTTAGTATTATACAGGAGTTATTTAGTATCATACAGGAGTTATTTAGTATCATACAATAGTTATTTAGTATCATACAGCAGTTATTTAGTATCATACAGCAGTTATTTAGTATCATACAGGAGTTATTTAGTATCATACAGGAGTTATTTAGTATCATACAGGAGTTATTTAGTATCATACAGGAGTTATTTAGTATCATACAGGAGTTATTTAGTATCATACAGGAGTTATTTAGTATCATACAGGAGTTATTTAGTATCATACAGGAGTTATTTAGTATCATACAGGAGTTATTTAGTATCATACAGGAGTTATTTAGTATCATACAGGAGTAATTTAGTATCATACAGGAGTTATTTAGTATCATATTTAGTATCATACAGGAGTTATTTAGTATCATACAGGAGTTATTTAGTATCATACAGGAGTTATTTAGTATCATACAGGAGTTATTTAGTATCATACAGCAGTTATTTAGTATCATACAGCAGTTATTTAGTATCATACAGCAGTTATTTAGTATCATATTTAGTATCATACAGGAGTTATTTAGTATCATACAGGAGTTATTTAGTATCATACAGGAGTTATTTAGTATCATACAGGAGTTATTTAGTATCATATTTAGTATCATACAGGAGTTATTTAGTATCATATTTAGTATCATACAGGAGTTATTTAGTATCATACAGGAGTTATTTAGTATCATACAGGAGTTATTTAGTATCATATTTAGTATCATACAGGAGTTATTTAGTATCATACAGGAGTTATTTAGTATCATACAGGAGTTATTAGTATCATACAGGAGTTTATTTAGTATCTTACAGCAGTTATTTAGTATCTTACAGGAGTAATTTAGGTATCATACGGGAGTTATTTAGTATCATACAATAGTTGATTTAGTATCATACGGGAGTTATTTAGGTATCATACGGGAGTGTGATTTAGTATCATACAGCAGTTATTTAGTATCAGTACAGGAGTTATTTAGTATCATACAGGAGTTATTTAGTATCATATTTAGTATCATACAGGAGTTATTTTAGTATCATACAGGAGTTATTTAGTATCATACAGAGTTGATTTAGTATCTTACAGCAGGTTATTTAGTAATCTTACAGCAGTTATTTTAGTATCTTAACAGCAGTTATTTAGTATCATACGGAGTTATTTAGTATCATTACGGGAGGTATTTAGTATCATACGGGAGTTATTTAGTTATCATACGTCAGTTGATTTTAGTATTTCATACGGGAGTTATGTAGTATCATACGGGAGTTATTTAGGTAAGCGGGAGTTATTTAGTATCATACGGGAGTTATTTAGTATCATACGTCAGTTATTTAGTATCATACGGGAGTTATTTAGTATCTTACAGCAGTTATTTAGTATCTTACAGCAGTTATTTAGTATCATACAGCAGTTATTTAGTATCATACAGGAGTTATTTAGTATCATACAGGAGTTATTTAGTATCATACAGGAGTTATTTAGTATCATATTTAGTATCATACAGGAGTTATTTAGTATCATACAGGAGTTATGTAGTATCATACAGGGAGTTATTTAGTATCATACAGGAGTTATTTAGTATCATACAGGAGTATATTTTAGTATCATAGCAGGAGATTATTTAGTATCATACAGGAGTTATTTAGTATCATACAATAGTGATTTAGTATAATACAGGAGTTATTTAGTATCATACAGGAGTTATTTAGTATCATACAATAGTTATTTAGTATCATACGGGAGTTATTTAGTATCATAACGGGAGTTATTTAGTATCATACAGCAGTTATTTATGTATCATACAGGAGTTATATTTTGTGTATCATATTTAGTATCTTTACATGCGAGCTTATTTAGTAATCATACAGGAAGTTATTTAGTATCATACAGGAAGATTATTTAGTATCAGATTGAGTATCATACAGGGAGTTATTTAGTATCATACAGGAGTTATTTAGTATCATACAGGAGTTATTTAGTATCTTACAGCATTTATTTAGTATCTTACAGCAGTTATTTAGGTATCATACGGGAGTTATTTAGTATCATACGGGAGTTTATTTAGTATCATACGGAGTTATTTAGTATCGTACGGGAGTTATTTAGTATCATACGTCAGTTATTAGTCTCATACGGGGAGTTATTTAGTATCATACGCGGAGTTATTTAGTATCATACGGGAGTTATTTAGTCTCATACGGGAGTTATTTAGTATCATACGGGAGTTATTCTAGTATCATACAGGAGTTATTTAGTATCATACACTAGTTATTTAGTATCATACAGGAGTTATTCTAGTATCATACAGGAGTTCTTTAGTATCATACAGGAGTTATTTAGTACATACAGGATTTATTTAGTATCATACAGGAGTTATTTAAGTATCATACAGGAGTTATTTAGTATCATATTTTAGTATCATACAGGAGTTATTTAGTATCATAACATAGTTTATTAGTATCATACGGGAGTTATTTTGGTATCATACGGGAGGTTATTTAGTATCATACGGGAGTTATTTAGTATCATACGGGAGTTATTTAGTATCATACGGGAGTTATTAGTATCATATACAAAAACGGGAGTTATTTAGTATCATATACGGGAGTTATTTTCAGTATCATACGAGGAGTTTATTTAGTATCATACCAGGAGTTATTAAAGGGTTTACTCAAACCCACATTATTAATGATTCAGATAGAGCATAGCAATTTTAAGCAAGCTTACAATTACTCAGTTTTCTTTGTTCCTTTCCTATATTTATTTGAAAAGCAAGAACGTAAAGCTTAGGAGCCGGACCATTTTAACTTCAGCACACCTGGATAGCACTTTCTGATTGGTGGCTACATTTATGGGTTTAGTATCGCTTTAAGTAATAAAGGAGTTATTTAGTATACATACAGGAGGTTATTTAGGAATATAGGAGTTTTTTGTATCATACAGGATTTATTTAGTATCATCGGGGTTATTTAGTATCATAACAGAGTTATTTAGTATCATACAGGATGTTATTTAGTATCATACAGGAGTTATTTAGTATCATATTTAGTATCAATCAGGAGTTCATTTAGTATCATACAGGAGTTACTTTAGTATCATACAGGAGTTATTTAGTATCATACAGGAGTGTATTTAGTATCTTACAGCAGTTATTAGTATCTTACAGCAGCTTATTTAGTATCACTTACAGGATCTTATTTAGTATCATACGGAGTTATTTAGTATCCATACGGGAGTTATTTAGTATCATAGTCAGTTATTTAGTATCATACGCGGAGTTATTTAGTATCATACAGGAGTTATTTAGTATCATATGGGAGGTTTTTAGTATCATACAGGAGTTATTTAGTATCATACATGACGTTATTTAGTATCTTACAGGAGTTATTTAGTATCATACAGGAGTTATTATAGTATCATACAGAGTTATTTAGTATCATACAGGAGTTATTTAGTATCATACAGGAGTATTTTAGTATCATACAGGAGGTATTTAGTATCATACAGGAGTTACTTTAGTATCATACAGGAGTTATTTAGTACTACTTACAGCAGTTATTTAGTATCTTACAGCAGTTATTTAGTATCATACAGAGTTATCTAGTATCATACGGGAGGTTATTTAGTATCATACGGGAGTTATTTAGTATCATACGTCAGTTATTTAGTATCATACGTCAGTTATTTAGTATCATACCGGGAGTTATCTTAGTATCATACAGGAGTTATTTAGTATCATATGGGAGTTATTTAGTATCATACAGGAGTTATTTAGTATCATAAGGAGTTATTTAGTATCATACAGGAGTTATTTAGTATCATACAGGATGTTATTTAGTATCATACAGGAGTTATTTAGTATCATACAGGAGTTATTTAGTATCATACAGGAGTTATTTAGTATCATACAGGAGTTATATAGTATTATACAGGAGTTATTTAGTATCATACAGGAGCTTATTTAGTATCATACAATAGTTATTTAGTATCATACGTGAGTTATTTAGTATCATACCAGCAGCTTAGTTAGTATCATACAGGAGTTATTTAGTATCATACAGGAGATTATTTAGTATCATACAGGAGTTATTTAGTATCATACCGGAGTTATTTAGTATCATACAGGAGTTATTTAGTACTCATACAGGAGTTATTTAGTATTATACAGGAGTTATTTAGTATCATACAGGAGTTATTTAGTATCTACAACTAGTTATTTAGTATCATACTGGAGTTATTTAGTATCATACAGCAGTTATTTAGTATCATACAGGAGTTATTTAGTATCATACAGGAGTTATTTAGTATCATACAGGAGTTATTTAGTATCATACAGAGATATTTAGTATCATACAGGAGTTATTTAGTATCATACAGGAGTTATACAGGAGTTATTAGTCATCATACACGAGTTATTTAGTATCATTATTTAGTATCATACAGGAGTTATTTAGTATCATACAGGAGTTATTTAGTATCATACAGGAGTTATTTAGTATCATACAGCAGTTATTTAGTATCATACAGCAGTTATTTAGTATGATATTTAGTATCATACAGAGTTATTTAGTATCATACAGGAGTTATTTAGTATCATACAATAGTTATTTATTATCATACAGGAGTTATTTAGTATCATACAGGAGTTATTTAGTATCATACAGGAGTTATTTAGTATCATACAGGAGTTATTTAGTATCATACAGCGAGTTATTTAGTATCATACAGGAGTTTATTTAGTATCATACCGGAGTTATTTAGTATCATACAGGAGTTATTTAGTATCATATTTAGTATCATACAGGAGTTATTTAGTATCATACAGGAGTTATTTTAGTATCATACAGGAAGTTATTTAGTATCAAACAGGAGTTATTATTAGTAATCTTACGAGCAGTTATTTTAGTATCATACAGCAGTTATTTAGTATCATACAGGAGTTATTTAGTAGTCATACGGGAGTTATTTAGTATCATACGGGAGTTATTTAGATCATACGGGAGTTATTTAGTATCTTACAGGGAGTTATTTAGTATCATACTGGGAGTTATTTAGTATAAGACCGGAGTTATTTAGTATCATACAGGAGTTATTTACGTATCATACAGGAGTTATTTAGTATCATACAGCAGTTATTTAGTATCATACAATAGTTATTTTAGTAACTATACGGAGTTTATTTAGTATCATAACAGGAGTTATTTAGTATCATACAATAGTTATTTAGTATCATATCGGGAGTTATTTGTATCATACGGGAGTTATTTAGTATCATACAGCAGTTATTTAGTATCATACAGGAGTTTTTTAGTATCTTACAGGAGTTTAATTTAGTATCATACAGGAGTTATTTAGTATCATAAGGAGTTTATTTAGTATCATACAGGAGTTATTTAGTATCATACAGGAGTTATTTAGTATCATACAGGAGTTATTTAGTATCTTACAGCAGTTATTTAGTATCTTACAGCAGTTATTTAGTATCTTACAGCAGTTATTTAGTATCATACGGGAGTTATTTAGTATCATACGGGAGTTATTTAGTATCCATACGTCAGTTATTTAGTATCTTACTGTCAGTTATTAGTATCATACGGGAGGTTATTTAGTATCATACGGGAGTTATTTAGTATCATACGGGGAGTTATTTAGTATCATACGGGAGTTATTTAGTATCATACAGGAGTTATTTAGTATCATACTGGGAGTTATTTAGTAATCTACAGGAGTTATTTAGTATCATACAGGAGTTATTTAGTATCATACAGGAGTTATTTCTAGTATCATACAGGAGTTATTTAGTATCATACAGGAGTTATTTAGTATCATACAGGAGTTATTTAGTATCATACAGGAGTTATTTATGTATCTATACAGGATTTATTTAGTATCATACAGGAGTTATTTAGTATCCATACAATAGTTATTTAGTATCATACGGGAGTTATTTAGTATCAGACAGCAGTTATTTAGTATCATACAGGAGTTATTTAGTATCATACCAGGAGCTTAATTTTTAGTATCATACAGGAGTTATTTTAGTCTCATACAGGGAGTTATTAGTATAATACAGGAGTTATTTAGTATCATACAGGAGATTATACAGGAGTTATTTAGTATCATACAGCAGTATTTAGTATCAACAGATTTGTATATACAGGAGTTATTTAGTATCATACAGGAGTTATTTAGTATCATACAGGAGTTATTTAGTATCATACAGCAGTTATTTAGTATCATACAGCAGTTATTTAGTATATGATGATTTAGTATCATACAAGAGTTATTTAGTATCATACAGGAGTATATTTAGTTCATGACAGTAGTTATTTAGTATCATACAGGAGTTATTTAGTATCATACAGGAGTTATTTATGTAATCATACAGGAGTTATTTAGTATCATAAGAGTTATTTGTATCATCTCAGAAGTTATTTAGTATCATACAGGAGTGTATTTTAGTATCATTACAGGAAGTTATTTTAGTATCTACTATTTTAGTATCATACAGGAGTTATTTAGTATCATACAGGAGTTATTTAGTATCATACAGGAGTTTTTAGTATCATACCAGGCAGTTATTTAGTATCTTACAGCAGTTATTTTAGTATCGATACAGGAGTGATTTAGTATCATAAATACGGGAGTTATTTAGTATCATACGGGGAAGTTATTTAGTATCATACGCGGAGTTATATAGTATCATACTACGGGAGTTATTTAGTCTCATACAGGAGTTATTTAGTATCATAAGGGAGTTATTTTAGTATCATACAGGAGTTATTTTAGTATCATAACAGGGAGTTATTTATATCATACAGGAGTTATGTAGTATCATACAGGAGTTATTTAGTATCAATACAGGTGTTATTAGATCATACAATATTTTAGTATGATACAGGGAGTTATTTAGTATCATACAGGAGTTATTTAGTATCATACAATAGTTATTTAGTATCATACGGGAGTTATTTAGTATCATACGGGAGTTATTTAGTATCATACAGCAGTTATTTAGTATCATACAGGAGTTGATTTAGTATCATACAGGAGTTATTTAGTATCATACAGGAGTTATTTAGTATCATACAGGAGTTATTTAGTATCATACAGGAGTTATTTAGTATCATACAGGAGTTATTTAGTATCATACAGGAGTTATTTAGTATCATACAGGAGTTATTTAGTATCTTACAGCCAGTTATTTAGTATCATTACAGCAGTTATTTTAGTATCATACAGGAGGTTATTTAGTATCATACAGGGAGTTATTTAGTATCATACGGGAGTTATTTAGTATCATACGGGAGTTATTTAGTATCATACAGTCCGTTATTTAGTATCATACGTCAGTTATTTAGTATCATACGGGAGTTATTTAGTATCCATACAGGAGTTATTTAGTATCATATCGGGAGTTATTTAGTATCATACAGGAGTTATTTAGTATCATACAGGAGTTATTTAGTATCATACAGGAGTTATTTAGTATCATACAGGAGTTATTTAGTATCATACAGGAGTTATTTAGTATCATACAGGAGTTATTTAGTATCTATAACAGGAGTTATTTAGTATCATACAGGAGTTATTTAGTATCATACAATAGTTATTTAGTATCATACAGGGAGTTATTTAGTATCATACAGCAGTTATTTAGTATCATACAGGAGTTATTTAGTATCATACAGGCAGTTATTTAGTATCTTACAGGAGTTATTTAGTATCATACAGGAGTTATTTAGTATCATACTGGAGTTATTTAGTATCATACAGGAGTTATTTAGTATCATACAGGAGTTATTTAGTATCATACAGATATTTAGTATCATACAGGAGTTATTTAGTATCATACAGGAGTTATTTAGTATCATACAGGAGTTATTTAGTATCATACAGCAGTTATTTAGTATCATACAGCAGTTATTTAGTATGATATTTAGTATCATACAGAGTTATTTAGTATCATACAGGAGTTATTTAGTATCATACAATAGTTATTTAGTATCATACAGGAGTTATTTAGTATCATACAGGAGTTATTTAGTATCATACAGGAGTCTATTTTAGTATCATACAGCAGTTATTTAGTATCATATTTAGTATCATACAGGAGTTATTTAGTATCATACAGGAGTTAATTAGTATCATACAGGAGTTATTTAGTATCATACAGCAGTTATTTAGTATCATACAGCAGTTATTTAGTATGATATTTAGTATCATACAAGAGTTATTTAGTATCATACAGGAGTTATTTAGTATCATACAATAGGTATTTAGTATCATACAGGAGTTATTTAGTATCATACAGGAGTTATTTAGTATCATACAGGAGTTATGTTAGTATCATACAGGAGTTTATTTAGTATCATACAGGAGTTATTTAGTATCATACAGGAGTTATTTTAGTATCATATTTAGTATCATACAGGAGTTATTAGTTCATACAGGAGTTATTTAGTATCATACAGGGTTTATTTAGTATCATATTTAGTATCATACAGGAGTTATTTAGTATCATACAGGAGTTATTTAGTATCATACAGGAGTTATTTAGTATCTTACAGCAGTTATTTAGTATCATACGGGAGTTATTTAGTATCATACGGGAGTTATTTAGTATCATACGGGAGTTATTTAGTATCATACGGGAGTTATTTAGTATCATACGGGAGTTATTTAGTATCATATGGGAGTTATTTAGTATCATACAGGAGTTATTTAGTATCATACAATAGTTATTTAGTATCATACAATAGTTATTTAGTATTATACAGGAGTTATTTAGTATCATACAGGAGTTATTTAGTATCATACAGGAGTTATTTAGTATCATACAGGAGTTATTTAGTATCATACAGGAGTTATTTAGTATCATATTTAGTATCATACAGGAGTTATTTAGTATCATACAATAGTTATTTAGTATCATACGGGAGTTATTTAGTATCATACGGGAGTTATTTAGTATCATACGGGAGTTATTTAGTATCATACGGGAGTTATTTAGTATCATACGGGAGTTATTTAGTATCATACGGGAGTTATTTAGTATCATACGGGAGTTATTTAGTATCATACGGGACGTTATTTAGTATCATACAGGAGTTATTAAAGGGTCTACTAAACCCCACATTTTTTAATGATTCAGATAGAGCATGCAATTTTAAGCAACTTACTAATTTACTCAGTTTTCTTTGTTCTCTTCCTATATTTATTTGAAAAGCTAAGAACGTAACAGCTTAGGAGCCGGACCATTTTAACTTCAGCACCCTGGATAGCACTTTCTGATTGGTGGCTACATTTATGGGTTTAGTATCGCTTTAAGTAATAAAGGAGTTATTTAGTATAATACAGGAGTTATTTAGGAATATAGGAGTTATTTAGTATCATACAGGATTTATTTAGTATCATACGGGAGTTATTTAGTATCATACAGGAGTTATTTAGTATCATACAGGAGTTATTTAGTATCATACAGGAGTTATTTAGTATCATATTTAGTATCATACAGGAGTTATTTAGTATCATACAGGAGTTATTTAGTATCATACAGGAGTTATTTAGTATCATACAGGAGTTATTTAGTATCTTACAGCAGTTATTTAGTATCTTACAGCAGTTATTTAGTATCATACAGGAGTTATTTAGTATCATACGGGAGTTATTTAGTATCATACGGGAGTTATTTAGTATCATACGTCAGTTATTTAGTATCATACGGGAGTTATTTAGTATCATACAGGAGTTATTTAGTATCATATGGGAGTTATTTAGTATCATACAGGAGTTATTTAGTATCATACAGGAGTTATTTAGTATCATACAGGAGTTATTTAGTATCATACAGGAGTTATTTAGTATCATACAGGAGTTATTTAGTATCATACAGGAGTTATTTAGTATCATACAGGAGTTATTTAGTATCATACAGGAGTTATTTAGTATCATACAGGAGTTATTTAGTATCTTACAGCAGTTATTTAGTATCTTACAGCAGTTATTTAGTATCATACAGCAGTTATTTAGTATCATACAGGAGTTATTTAGTATCATACGGGAGTTATTTAGTATCATACGTCAGTTATTTAGTATCATACGTCAGTTATTTAGTATCATACGGGAGTTATTTAGTATCATACAGGCAGTTATATAGTATCAATCATGGAGTTATTTAGTATCATACAGGAGTTATTTAGTATCATACAGGAGTTATTTAGTATCATACAGGAGTTATTTAGTATCATACAGGAGTTATTTAGTATCATACAGGAGTTATTTAGTATCATACAGGAGTTATTTAGTATCATACAGGAGTTATTTAGTATCATACAGGAGTTATTTAGTATTATACAGGAGTTATTTAGTATCATACAGGAGTTATTTAGTATCATACAATAGTTATTTAGTATCATACGGGAGTTATTTAGTATCATACAGCAGTTATTTAGTATCATACAGGAGTTATTTAGTATCATACAGGAGTTATTTAGTATCATACAGGAGTTATTTAGTATCATACAGGAGTTATTTAGTATCATACAGGAGTTATTTAGTATCATACAGGAGTTATACAGGAGTTATTTAGTATCATACAGCAGTTATTTAGTATCATATTTAGTATCATACAGGAGTTATTTAGTATCATACAGGAGTTATTTAGTATCATACAGGAGTTATTTAGTATCATACAGCAGTTATTTAGTATCATACAGCAGTTATTTAGTATGATATTTAGTAATCATACAAGAGTTATTTAGTATCATACAGGAGTTATTTAGTATCATACAATAGTTATTTAGTATCATACAGGAGTTATTTAGTATCATACAGGAGTTATTTAGTATCATACAGGAGTTATTTAGTATCATACAGGAGTTATTTAGTATCATACAGGAGTTATTTAGTATCATACAGGAGTTATTTAGTATCATACAGGAGTTATTTAGTATCATACAGGAGTTATTTAGTATCATATTTAGTATCATACAGGAGTTATTTAGTATCATACAGGAGTTATTTAGTATCATACAGGAGTTATTTAGTATCATACAGGAGTTATTTAGTATCTTACAGCAGTTATTTAGTATCTTACAGCAGTTATTTAGTATCATACAGGAGTTATTTAGTATCATACGGGAGTTATTTAGTATCATACAGGGAGTTATTTAGTATCATACGGGAGTTATTTAGTATCATACAGGAGTTATTTAGTATCATATGGGAGTTATTTAGTATCATACAGGAGTTATTTAGTATCATACAGGAGTTATTTAGTATCATACAGGAGTTATTTAGTATCATACAGGAGTTATTTAGTATCATACAATAGTTATTTAGTATTATACAGGAGTTATTTAGTATCATACAGGAGTTATTTAGTATCATACAATAGTTATTTAGTATCATACGGGAGTTATTTAGTATCATACGGGAGTTATTTAGTATCATACAGCAGTTATTTAGTATCATACAGGAGTTATTTAGTATCATACAGGAGTTATTTAGTATCATACAGGAGTTATTTAGTATCATACAGGAGTTATTTAGTATCATACAGGAGTTATTTAGTATCATACAGGAGTTATTTAGTATCATACAGGAGTTATTTAGTATCATACAGGAGTTATTTAGTATCTTACAGCAGTTATTTAGTATCTTACAGCAGTTATTTAGTATCATACAGGAGTTATTTAGTATCATACGGGAGTTATTTAGTATCATACGGGAGTTATTTAGTATCATACGTCAGTTATTTAGTATCATACGTCAGTTATTTAGTATCATACGGGAGTTATTTAGTATCATACGGGAGTTATTTAGTATCATACGGGAGTTATTTAGTATCATACAGGAGTTATTTAGTATCATATGGGAGTTATTTAGTATCATACAGGAGTTATTTAGTATCATACAGGAGTTATTTAGTATCATACAGGAGTTATTTAGTATCATACAGGAGTTATTTAGTATCATACAGGAGTTATTTAGTATCATACAGGAGTTATTTAGTATCATACAGGAGTTATTTAGTATCATACAGGAGTTATTTAGTATTATACAGGAGTTATTTAGTATCATACAGGAGTTATTTAGTATCATACAATGGTTATTTAGTATCATACGGGAGTTATTTAGTATCATACAGCAGTTATTTAGTATCATACAGGAGTTATTTAGTATCATACAGGAGTTATTTAGTATCATACAGGAGTTATTTAGTATCATACAGGAGTTATTTAGTATCATACAGGAGTTATTTAGTATCATACAGGAGTTATACAGGAGTTATTTAGTATCATACAGCAGTTATTTAGTATCATATTTAGTATCATACAGGAGTTATTTAGTATCATACAGGAGTTATTTAGTATCATACAGGAGTTATTTAGTATCATACAGCAGTTATTTAGTATCATACAGCAGTTATTTAGTATGATATTTAGTATCATACAAGAGTTATTTAGTATCATACAGGAGTTATTTAGTATCATACAATAGTTATTTAGTATCATACAGGAGTTATTTAGTATCATACAGGAGTTATTTAGTATCATACAGGAGTTATTTAGTATCATACAGGAGTTATTTAGTATCATACAGGAGTTATTTAGTATCATACAGGAGTTATTTAGTATCATATTTAGTATCATACAGGAGTTATTTAGTATCATACAGGAGTTATTTAGTATCATACAGGAGTTATTTAGTATCATACAGGAGTTATTTAGTATCTTACAGCAGTTATTTAGTATCTTACAGCAGTTATTTAGTATCATACAGGAGTTATTTAGTATCATACGGGAGTTATTTAGTATCATACGGGAGTTATTTAGTATCATACGGGAGTTATTTAGTATCATACAGGAGTTATTTAGTATCATATGGGAGTTATTTAGTATCATACAGGAGTTATTTAGTATCATACAGGAGTTATTTAGTATCATACAGGAGTTATTTAGTATCATACAGGAGTTATTTAGTATCATACAATAGTTATTTAGTATTATACAGGAGTTATTTAGTATCATACAGGAGTTATTTAGTATCATACAATAGTTATTTAGTATCATACGGGAGTTATTTAGTATCATACGGGAGTTATTTAGTATCATACAGCAGTTATTTAGTATCATACAGGAGTTATTTAGTATCATACAGGAGTTATTTAGTATCATACAGGAGTTATTTAGTATCATACAGGAGTTATTTAGTATCATACAGGAGTTATTTAGTATCATACAGGAGTTATTTAGTATCATACAGGAGTTATTTAGTATCATACAGGAGTTATTTAGTATCTTACAGCAGTTATTTAGTATCTTACAGCAGTTATTTAGTATCATACAGGAGTTATTTAGTATCATACGGGAGTTATTTAGTATCATACGGGAGTTATTTAGTATCATACGTCAGTTATTTAGTATCATACGTCAGTTATTTAGTATCATACGGGAGTTATTTAGTATCATACAGGAGTTATTTAGTATCATATGGGAGTTATTTAGTATCATACAGGAGTTATTTAGTATCATACAGGAGTTATTTAGTATCATACAGGAGTTATTTAGTATCATACAGGAGTTATTTAGTATCATACAGGAGTTATTTAGTATCATACAGGAGTTATTTAGTATTATACAGGAGTTATTTAGTATCATACAGGAGTTATTTAGTATCATACAATAGTTATTTAGTATCATACGGGAGTTATTTAGTATCATACAGCAGTTATTTAGTATCATACAGGAGTTATTTAGTATCATACAGGAGTTATTTAGTATCATACAGGAGTTATTTAGTATCATACAGGAGTTATTTAGTATCATACAGGAGTTATTTAGTATCATACAGGAGTTATTTAGTATCATACAGGAGTTATTTAGTATCATACAGCAGTTATTTAGTATCATATTTAGTATCATACAGGAGTTATTTAGTATCATACAGGAGTTATTTAGTATCATACAGGAGTTATTTAGTATCATACAGCAGTTATTTAGTATCATACAGCAGTTATTTAGTATGATATTTAGTATCATACAAGAGTTATTTAGTATCATACAGGAGTTATTTAGTATCATACAATAGTTATTTAGTATCATACAGGAGTTATTTAGTATCATACAGGAGTTATTTAGTATCATACAGGAGTTATTTAGTATCATACAGCAGTTATTTAGTATCATATTTAGTATCATACAGGAGTTATTTAGTATCATACAGGAGTTATTTAGTATCATACAGGAGTTATTTAGTATCATACAGCAGTTATTTAGTATCATACAGCAGTTATTTAGTATGATATTTAGTATCATACAAGAGTTATTTAGTATCATACAGGAGTTATTTAGTATCATACAATAGTTATTTAGTATCATACAGGAGTTATTTAGTATCATACAGGAGTTATTTAGTATCATACAGGAGTTATTTAGTATCATACAGGAGTTATTTAGTATCATACAGGAGTTATTTAGTATCATACAGGAGTTATTTAGTATCATATTTAGTATCATACAGGAGTTATTTAGTATCATACAGGAGTTATTTAGTATCATACAGGAGTTATTTAGTATCATATTTAGTATCATACAGGAGTTATTTAGTATCATACAGGAGTTATTTAGTATCATACAGGAGTTATTTAGTATCTTACAGCAGTTATTTAGTATCATACGGGAGTTATTTAGTATCATACGGGAGTTATTTAGTATCATACGGGAGTTATTTAGTATCATACGGGAGTTATTTAGTATCATACGGGAGTTATTTAGTATCATATGGGAGTTATTTAGTATCATACAGGAGTTATTTAGTATCATACAATAGTTATTTAGTATCATACAATAGTTATTTAGTATTATACAGGAGTTATTTAGTATCATACAGGAGTTATTTAGTATCATACAGGAGTTATTTAGTATCATACGGGAGTTATTTAGTATCATACGGGAGTTATTTAGTATCATACGGGAGTTATTTAGTATCATACGGGAGTTATTTAGTATCATACGGGAGTTATTTAGTATCATACGGGAGTTATTTAGTATCATACGGGAGTTATTTAGTATCATACGGGAGTTATTTAGTATCATACGGGAGTTATTTAGTATCATACAGGAGTTATTTAGTATCATACAGGAGTTATTAAAGGGTTACTAAACCCACATTTTTAATGATTCAGATAGAGCATGCAATTTTAAGCAACTTACTAATTTACTCAGTTTTCTTTGTTCTCTTCCTATATTTATTTGAAAAGCAAGAACGTAAAGCTTAGGAGCCGGACCATTTTAACTTCAGCACCCTGGATAGCACTTTCTGATTGGTGGCTACATTTATGGGTTTAGTATCGCTTTAAGTAATAAAGGAGTTATTTAGTATAATACAGGAGTTATTTAGGAATATAGGAGTTATTTAGTATCATACAGGATTTATTTAGTATCATACGGGAGTTATTTAGTATCATACGGGAGTTATTTAGTATCATACGGGAGTTATTTAGTAGCATACAGGAGTTATTTAGGAATATAGGAGTTATTTAGTATCATACAGGATTTATTTAGTATCATACAGGAGTTATTTAGTATCATACAGGAGTTATTTAGTATCATACAATAGTTATTTAGTATCATACGGGAGTTTTTTAGTATCATACTGGAGTTATTTAGTATCATACTGGAGTTATTTAGTATCATACGGGAGTTATTTAGTATCATACAGAAGTTATTTAGTATCATACAGGAGTTATTTAGTATCATACAATAGTTATTTAGTATCATACGGGAGTTATTTAGTATCATACAGGAGTTATTTAGTATCATACAGGAGTTATTTAGTATCATACAGGAGTTATTTAGTATCATACGGGATTTATTTAGTATCATACGGGATTTATTTAGTATCATACAGGATTTATTTAGTATCATACGGGATTTATTTAGTATCATACGGGAGTTATTTAGTATCATAAAATAGTTATTTAGTATCATACAATAGTTATTTAGTATCAAACAGGAGTTATTTAGTGTAATAACGGAGTTATTTAGGAATATAGTAGTTATTACTATAATACCGGAGTTATTTAGTATAATACATGAGTTATTTAGGAATATAATCATGTTGTGTCTACTTTTTCCTGCAGAAGATGACTCAACCTAATAATAGTCTGATACTTTTGCTTTTTAAAATACATCCTTATATATTGTATACTTAACAGTAAAGGGAGTTACTTAGTATCATACAGGAGTTATTAAAGGGATACTAAACCCAATTTCTTTCCCATGACATGGAGAGTCCACAAAGTCATTCCAATTACCAGAGGCAAAGAGCACCCCAGCAAAGCTGTTAAATGTAACTGCCTTACCCATAACCCCCAGTCATTTTCTTTGCCTCTGTCAATGGAGGTTGTGCGAAGTTAGTATCTGAAGATTTTAATCCTTTTATGGGTACTTTTCCCAGATTTTAATCCTTTTATGGGTACTTTTTCCCGCAAGCAAGGATTTGGGGCTATGCTGTGTCCATGTCCATATCTTCAGTAAGAGTAATGGTGGCTTTTAGCAGTTAGAAAGTGGGGAGGTTGTCTTTATTTCTAACATTATTGCTACCTGTCATGAATGCCGGGCTGCAAGAGCTAAACCCCTACCCCCCTACAACCTCACCCCTGTTGCTTCTCAGTGGTTTTGGGCTCCTCAGAGCAACCACAATCTCTGGAAGCTTTTTGTTTGCTTTTTGTTGTGTTCTAAACTTAAAAGAAGAGCTGATCTATGACCCAGGAAAGCCCTCCTAGCGTGGCCGGGCTCCTGGAACTCCCGGTCGGCCGCCTCACAACAGACACTCGCCTAACCCCTCTCAGGCTGGCCGGGCTCCTAGAACTCCCGGTTGGCCACAGGACAGCAGGACACCCGCTAACTTTACCCTTTGTCGCTCCAGCAGCCCTTTGCCCCAGAGCTCCTTTCTATTGTGGATTGGTAGCCCCTATGGAGGACAAGAGCTGGGGGAATTATCGGAGGGGAGCTCCATTGGGAACCGGGGGTTTTGGACACCCCTAACACCATAACTTCAACGGACTGTAAAAATGACACCCTGGAAGTGCTGCCGCTCCACTGGGATCACCCCGAAAACACCACCCCTAGGTACTGGGATTCTGTGGGACTGTGGCTGCTATGAAGGTGCAGTTCGGTCTGGAGGGGCGGGAATGGACCAGGAAGAGGCACTGGTCAAGGAAATTAAGAGGCTGCTAGATCTCGTTAAGCAACGTGCCAAGGGTATACAGATCTGGGGTGTAGCCCTCTGGGATTCATGGAGCTCGACCGTGGAGGAATGGCAACAAAGAAAAAGGGAACCAGGGCTGCTGGATCCCGATCAGCAGTCTGGCTCCGAGCTTATGGTCTTGGACCAGGGGGCCACCCTAGCAGAAGCACTGGTAACAGGGCAGAGAGCTGCCGGCCTCTGCCCAGCCCCTGCAGCAGCTCTGGTAAACCAGGGAGAGGAGGTAGTCATCCTCCCTCCCCTTACACAGAACCCCTTGGGAGAAACGGATGTCGATAACTCTCCCCATCGGCAGAACCCCTTATTGGGAGTGGAGACAGTCGGTCTCTCTCCCCAGCAGCAGAGCCAGGTACAAGGAGAGGAGACAACCAATCTCTCTCCTCAGCGGCAGAGCCATCCCCAGGGAGAGGACATAGTCGTCCTCCCTCCCCTTACACAGAACCCCTTCCTGGGAGAAGATACAGTTGGTCTCTCTCCCCAGAGGCAGAGCCATCCCCTGGGAGTGGAGGTAGTCGTCCTCCCTCCCCTTACACAGAACCCCTTGCAGGGAGAGATGGATGTTGATCACTCTCACCAGCAGCAGAACACATTCCTGGGAGAGGAGACAGTCGGTCTCTCTCCCCAGCGGCAGAGCCAGGTGCAGGGAGAGGAGACAGTCGGTCTCTCTCCCCAGCGGCAGATCCATCCCTCGGGAGCGGAGGTAGTCGTCCTCCCTCCCCTTACACAGAACCCCTTGCATGGAGAGACGGGTATCGATATCTCTCCCCAGTGGCAGAACCCCGTACAGGGAGCAGAGACAGCCGGTCTCCCTCCCCAGCGGCAGCACAGTTTCTCAGGGAGCGGAGGTAGTCTGCCTCCCTCCCCAGCAGCAAATTCCCTTCCCAGGAGGAGAGACAGCCTGTCTCTTTCCCCAGTAGCTGGACATGATATCTACCATTTTTGCGCCCAGGAGGATTTCTCACCGGGGGCAGGCGTTGCATTGGGCAAGGAGTATAAAAGATTATGCAGTTGGTGCCATGTTTGGGCACCCGAGCTTTGCCTTCCCCACCAAGGAGCAATCTCACCCTCCGGTCTGGGTGGGAATACAGCTGGGAAACCAGCACTGGCTTTGTTTGTGGGTGGGTCAGCTGGTACTCAACAGAGTGTCACAGAGGGAGGCAGTATGGCCATGGAACTTAAAGACACTGGAACTTGTTGGAATGCAACTGTTTGGGAGCCGGCCTTGGCAAACTTGTTTGGTACTTTGCATCGTGTGACTATCCTAGGGCGCAAGGGATAAATGCCAGCAGAAACCTTCCATGGTGCCTCAAGCGCAGGGGAGATGGGATAACCTTCTTCATCATCCGAGAAGTGGAGGGCCACTGTCGGACAGCCCCAAGTAGACCCGTGTGGATCTTGCCGGGTCCGCCGAACTGGAAGGGGGGAGTTGTCATGGATACCGGGCTGCAAGGGCTAAACCCCTACCCCCATACAACCTCACCCCTGTTGTTTCTCAGTGGTTTTGGGCTCCTCAGAGCAACTACAATCTCTGGAAGCTTTTTGTTTGCTTTTTGTTGGCTTGTTTTTGTGTTCTAAAGTTGTTAAGAGAAGAGCTGGTCTATGACCCGGGAAAATCCTCCTAGGCTGGCGAGGCTCCTGGAACTCCCGGTCGGCCACCTCATAATGGACACCCGCCTAACCCCTCTCAGGCTGGCCGGGCTCCTGGAACTCCCGGTCGGCCACAGAACAGCAGGACACATGCTAACTTAAGCCCTTGTCACTCCAGCAGCCCTTTGCCCCAGAGCTCTGCTCTTTTGGGGATTGGTAGCCGCTAGGGAGGACAAGAGCTGGGGGAATTATCGGAGGGGAGCTCCATTGGGAACCGGTGGTTTTGGACACCCCTAACACCATAACTTCAACCTAGAGCTTTAAAATGACACCCTGGAAGTGCTCCACCAGTATCACCCCGAAAATGCCACCCCTAGGTACTGGGATTCTGTGAGACTGTGGCTGCTATGGAGGTGCCGTTTGGTCTGGAGGGACGGGAATGGCCGGAAAATTGTGGGATTGTCCAGGGTCCTATCAAGATGAGCTGTGTTTATAAAAGGAGTGTATGTTTTACAATAAAGAGAGTTCCTGTTTCACCTGAATGCTAGAATGTCTAGTTATTTGGGTGGGCTCCAGCTAAAATCACTTTCCTGGGCTACATAGCAGCCTGTTCCAGGCAGAGGAAGGACCCTCTGGCAGAGCTACCTAGTCTGGGTAGCTGGAGTCGGCAGGGAGGAAGCAGGACCCGTTTGGTGGAGCTACCTAGTCGGGGTAGCCGGGGTATCCGTCACACTACCCCTTGATAGAAAGCCAGGGTTGGTTACTCTGCTCTTTCTTTATCTACAGGTCCCTGTTGGCGGTCAAGTGAGGCTATCAGACCTGCAGCTGCTGTGCCTGCTCCACAGCAGAATTTTCCTGAGGGTAAGTTCTTTCATTTATATTTCTTAGGAGAATGTGTCTATGGGGCACTGTATGTATTTACTACTTCCCTCTCTGTCTAGGGTGCACAGTATGAGATTCCCTCCTTTGATTAGAGGGTTTGAATATTTTTATAGTGCCCTATGTTTGCAGTATAGGCTATGGCCGTTGGTGCCCGTTATATGTCATCAGGCTATTATGCCTGTCAGACTTTCTCCTTATTGTGACGGGTATTTTATCACATCCCGTTCCGGAGGTGACCTCCATGGTTAACGGATGCTTGCCACAGCTTGTCAATTGTGCTGTGGGACACTTAGTAACTTTTGAGCAGTTAGACGCCATTTTTAATCTGATCACTAGTTCGATCTGAGCGTGCGTTTTAGCTGATGCTTTTATCTACAGCGTTTTTCAGCAGTTTTTCTCCTGCTGCTAGGCATATTTCCTAGAAGGTAATCTTCTTTAAGAGTTTAAGACGGTCCCCTTGTATTTTTTACTTGTGGGCTTGTTACTGTAGTGGAGGGTTAATGTCCCTTCCGCGGCGCTTCTCTCACTTTATATTTAATTTGCGCCTATAAATTGGCCTTAATGAGCTTTAGGGAGGTGGCAATTCTACAGCGTGAATCTGTTGTTAATTCACCTTTTTGCCTGTATCTGCTCTAACTTTAGAAGTCCTCCCTCTTTTAGTGTTTAAGAGTGCGTACTGGTGTTTTCCCTATATCAATGTACTCGGTCTTTTCTATGGCCGGTAGTGACTTATGTGAATAGGAATACTGTTATTTGCAGCTATCCTATATTTTTATGTACAATTTTAGGTCACATTTTATTGGGGAGTATTCTCTATGTGAACATGCCTACTGGCTGTATAGGCTGATCCTAATTTCATGAACAAATTAGGTCTTAAGTCACTTAGGTGATCTCTGGTTCTGTGGCGTCTCTGTGGACTTTAGGGTCCTTTTATGTTTACTTTAGGGTCCTTTATGTTGTACAGCAAGGGAGTTAAAATTATTTTTTCTTCTTTTCAAGACATATATTCATTCCCGGTTCTAAGAATACCTGTTAATCAGTTATTCCTTGGTATTTGGTGCCATCTAGTGGTGCTTTGATGTTATTACACCTATGATTAATTTTCAACATCTAAGTGGAATTTTTCTTAGTTTTCTATGGACTAAATAAAGGGGAGAATTTCTAAATCTCTAGATATGCTCTCTAGTGGCTCAGTAGCTAGTATCTGAAATACAACATGAGAGACCAGAGTTTTCAAGACCCCATAGGGGCCTACCAAATTCCTGGATTAAGACTGAGTCTTTGATGGTCCTTTGATGTATTCGGACACACGTTCTTTGGAAAATGTTGTGGTGTCCGTTTTTTGTACATTTTTATTTTACGGTGTCTACATTGCAGTAAGTAGGTTGCTCTTATAAGGCCCTTTCAAGGGCTAGATGTGATTTCTATATAAATTTTTTCTTTTTCAAGGAAGAATTTCTAAAATTTGTAACATGTATCTCCAAATTATTTAGTGTTCTTTGAACACAGATATAATTTTTCCCATCACAGGGAAGGAATTGTTAATATTTGTGACATGTATTGTTCATGTTCCATTCCGAATTACAAGAGAGAGACTCTGTTTGGACCTGTTCTGGCAGAGATCATTTCAGAGATTACAGGTGGAAAGGGATCTTTCCTACTTAAGGACAAGAAGAATAGACCTAGAGGTCGTCAAACTTCTAATTTTCGTTCTTTAGTAATTTAAGGGACAAAAGTCCTCCTTTTATTTTTCCTCTTAAAAACCAGATCAACACAGATATTCTTGGTAATCCAACCAGCCCTGGAACAAGGGAAAACAAAACAAGAAGTATTTTACTGATTCTGAATCAGCATGAAGGTTCCGCCCCCTATTCTAGTGTGGATCAGGTAGGGGGCAGGCTCTCTCTTTTTCGACTAGCCTGGATACTCGATTTCCTATACCCTTGGGCAATGGACATAGTATCACAGGGTTACAGAATGGGATTCAAGTTTTGTCCTCCCAGGGGCAGATTTTTCCTGTCCAGACTTTCTTCAAACCAAATAAAGGAGGCCTTCTTAAACTGTGTAAAGGACTTATACTCTTTAAGTCCCTCTATCAGAACAGGGTCCATGATTCTATTCAAATATGAGGTTTGCCTTTCTGGACAGGCAGTTCCAATTTGTTGCTCTTCCATTAGGGTTGGCCACAGCTCCCAAAATATTCACAAAGGTTCTGGGGGTGCTATTGGCTGTGATCAGAGCCCAGGGAATTGCTGTGGAGCCTTATCTAGATGACATCTTGGTTCAGATGTCGTCTTTTCAACTAGTCCTATCTCATACAGACAGGTTGTTTTCTTTTCCACGTTCCCATGGGTGGAAGGTGAATTTAGACCAATGTGTGTTTCCTAGGGACTATAATAGATCTTGCTTCCTGCCTTTCTCTCCAGTCTGCCTTTTGTCCATTTGTGGCCCTATGCATGGAGGTGATTGGTCTGATGGTGGCATTCATGGATATCATCCCTTTTGCTCGGTTCCATCTACAACCGCAGCAGTTTTGTATGCTCTGTCAATGGAGCGGAGATCATTCGAGTTTATCTCAGAGGATAAATCTGGACCCTCTAACATGAGTCTCTCTCTCGTGGTGGGTCTCACAGGAACATCGGTCTCCGGGCACTTGCTTTCTGAGACCTGTCAAGCTGGGGAGCTGTTTGGGGCCCTCTAAAGGCTCAGTGCCTGTGGTCTCGGGAAGAGTCCTCTATTCCCATAAACATCTTGGAGTTGAGAGTTATCTTCAATGCCCTAATAGCGTGGCCTCAACTGTCGTTGGTCCGGTTTATAAGATTTAAATCGGACAACATCACCTCAGTGGCTTACATCAACCACCAGGGAGGGACTCGGAGTTCCTTAGCCATGAAAGAGGTGACTTGCATTCTGCAGTCACCTGCAAGCCCACAATTGTCTCCTATCTGCCATCCACATTTCAGGAGTGGACAACTGGGAAGCAGATTTTCTGAGCAGACAGACCTTTCATCCTGGGGAGTGGGCTCTCCATCCGGAAGTGTTTTTCTCAGATATCCCTCAAGTGGGGGTTCCAGAGTTGGATCTGATGGCGTCCCATCAGATCACCAAGGTTCCAAAGTACGGTTCAAGGTCAAGAGATCCTCAGGCCGTTCTGATAGATGTTCTAGCAGTTCCTTGGAGGTTTTTCTCAGGTTTATCTGCATTTTCTCCTTTTGTTCTCATTCCACGAGTCATTGCTTGTATTAAACAGGAGAGTGCATCGCTGATACTGATAGATCCTGCATGACCTCGCAGGATCTGGTTCACGGATCTAGTGAGGATGTCATTTCTACCTCCTTGGAGGTTCCCTCAGAAGAAAGACCTTCTACTTCAGAGTCCTCCATCCAAACCTAGATTCTCTAAAGCCGACTGCCTGGAGATTAAACGCCTAGTTCTGTCTAGACGTGGGTTTTTTTCTGAAGCTGACATTGAAACTTTGATTCAGGCTTGAAAACTGGTTACTCACAAGATTTCCCATAAGATATGGCGTAAATATATTTTTTGGTGTGACTCTAAGGAGTTCTCCTGGAATCGGGTGAGGATTCCCCGGATTTTGTTTTTTCTTCAGGATGGATTGGATAAAGGTTTATCGTCGGTTCTCTAAAGGGTCATATTTCTGTGTTAACTATCCTTTTGCACTACCGTCTGGCAGACCTACCAGATGTTCAAGCCTTTGTACAGGCCCTGGTTAGAATCAGGCCTCTGTTTAAGCCTGTTGCTCCCCGTGGAGCCTTAATTTAGTTCTTAAAATTTTGCAGCAGACTCCATTTAAACCAATGCATGTTGTTGATATAAAACTGTTATCCTGGAAAGTTTTGTTTCTTGTTGCCATTTCTTCCGCTTGCAGAGTGTTTAAGTTTTCAGCTCTGCAGTGTGATTTCCCCCTACCTTATTTTTCATGCTAATGAAGTGGTCCTTCGTACTAAATTGGGGTTTTCTCCCTAAGGTGGTATCGGATCGAAACAATCGGGAAATTGTTCCTTCTTTTTGTCTTTATCCTTCTCATAAAGATCGTCCTTTGCATTCCTTGGATGTTGTGCAGGCTCTAAAAGTTTTACATAGAATCTACTTAAGATTCCTGTTTGTTGTTTTCTCTGGAAAGCGAAAGGGTCAGAAGGCCACTCTACTTCTCTATCTCTCTGGTTGAGAGTTTTGATTCATTTGGCTTATGAGACTGCTGGACAGCAGCCTCCTGAGAGAGTTATGGCTCATTCCACTTGGGCTGTCTCCTCTTCTTGGTTTTTAAAAATGAAGCTTCTGTGAAACAGATTTGCAAGACGGCAACATGTTCCTATCTGCATACTTTTTCCAAATTCTACAAATTTGATAGTTTTGCTTTGGCTGGGGCCTTTTTTTGGGAGAAAGGTTCTTCAAGCGGTGGTGCCTTCTGTTTAGGTCCTCCTGCTTTTTTCTCTCTTCCTGTTCATTCCGTGTCCTCTAGCTTGGGTATTGGTTCCCACTAGTGATTGGAATGACGTGGTGGACTATCCATGTCATAGGAAAGAAAACAAAATGTATCCTTACCAGATAAATTTCTTTCTTTCCGGACATGGAGAGTCCATGACCCTTCCCTTTTTTTTTTAAAGAATCTGCAGTTTTTTTGTGTAAACCTCAGGCACCTTTTCACCCTTGTGTTTCTTCTTTTTCCATTTCCTTTGGCTGAATTACTGGGGGTTTGGGTAAGGCAGTTACACTTAACAGCTTTGCTGGGGGGCTCTTTGCCTCCTCCTGCTGGCCAGGAGTTGAATATCCCACTAGTAATTGGAATGACGTTGTGGACTCTCCATGTCCGTAAAGAAATGTATCAGGTAAGAATAATTTTAGTTTTTTTAATGATTCAGATAGAGCATGCAATTTTAAGCAACTTTCTAATGTACTCCTATTATCAGTTTTCTTTGTTCTTTTCCTATCTTTATTTGAAAAACAGGAATGTAAAGCTTAGGAGCCGGCCCATTTAGTATCCCTTTAAGTAATAAAGGAGTTATTCAGTATAATAAAGGAGTTATTTAGTATCATACGGGAGTTATTTAGTATCATACGGGAGTTATTTAGTATCATACGGGAGTTATTTAGTATCATACGGGAGTTATTTAGTATCATACGGGAGTTATTTAGTATCATACAGGAGTTATTTAGTATCATACAGGAGTTATTTAGTATCATACAGGAGTTATTTAGTATCATACAGGAGTTATTTAGTATCATACAGGAGTTATTTAGTATCATACAGGAGTTATTTAGTATCATACAGGAGTTATTTAGTATCATACAGGAGTTATTTAGTATCATACAGGAGTTATTTAGTATCATACAGGAGTTATTTAGTATCATACAGGAGTTATTTAGTATCATACAGGAGTTAGTATCCAACAGGAGTTATTTAGTATAATACAAGAGTTATTTAGGAATAAAATTATGTTGTGTGTCTACTTTTTCCTGCAGAAGATGACTCAACCTAATAATAGTCTGATATTTTTGCTTTTTAAGACATCCTTATATATTGTATACTTAACAGTAAAGGGTTAACTATTTTGGCATTCTTCATCCTCTGGGAAAATTGAAGTATTTTGTTCACAACCTACTGCAAACTGAGTTTTTCCTTATTAGGTTCCATCACTCGAAACCCAGGGAAACCATCCAACATTCTTATCCTCCCTTCAGTTTAACTATCGCCTGTGCCTGACTGTTACTATAACTAGAGCATAAAACTATATTTCAGTGGGGGATAAATAGTGTTAGGGAATTCTAGGTGTGAGTTTAATAAGGAATCAGTAATAGTAATAGATTCATATAATAACTTTCTATCTTTGTTTCATAAGTGGATCACATTTAACTTCTCATATTCCAACAAAGTGCATATTTCTGTAATATCTCATTTATTTAAGATAAAGTTCAAGCTTTAATTACATTTTTTTTGTCTTCTGCAGGGTGGAGTTTCAGAACAAGTTTTACATTGGAACAGGATTCAAGTTTTTGCCCTTCTCTTTTGAAAGTATCCGAGATGGGAAATTTGATGACTGAATTGTCTCTCGTATAAACAAGTTCCTCCTGTAATGTGCTCCTAGATTTGCTCAATATTCCCTGTGAAATTGTGTTATACACTGCAGTCGTGATCTTCAGATGCCCAATGTAAAGTGTGTTAGATCTGCACTGATCTTAAAATACATGCAATTGGCTACCCATGTAGTTCCCAAAGTCTGCCTCTATCAGATTATTTTATTTAGAAAAAATATATATGTATTTTAATTTGTGTGTGAGCAAAGGTTACAGGAAGCTTTTTTTCCTTTCCTTCATCCTCACATTATTTTCTCTTCTACCGTTTATATCTTTTGCAGTTTTTACTTTTCTTCTTCTTTTTTTCACGCATTCCACTAACTTGCTTTATCTCCTTTTTGTTACAAACTCCTCTTCTGCTGTCTTTCCTTTTGCCGTTCTCTCTTGTGTCTTTTTCCCATACCAGTCATATTATCTACCTCGCTCTCATCTTCCTCTGACAGTGTTGTGAATTTCCTGGATTTAGAAAGAACTTGCTATATATGAAGACAAAGCCCAATCCCTAACGTTTACCTGTTAAATGAGATCATCACTAAATTATTACCCAGGATCTCATGGTTGGTGCAATCTTGGTCATAATACTTCAGTGGCGCAACTGCCGCTGACTTCATAGCATTAAGATACCTAGACCTATAGCTTGTACGTTGTTGCTGTGCAGTAGTGTTGACTTTTAATGCAGTGTTTGGTGTTTTTGCAGTAACCATATGACATTTTACAAGCATGCAGTCTTCAGAACCCTTATAACTTCTAATCTCTAGAAATAATTTATAACTAATTTATTAATTAATATCTTAATTGACTGGATTAACCCATTCTGTTGATTTGCACACTTGAAAGTAATAAGCACTGTCATCACACATATCTATTTTTTTTATTTAAAGAGTAAAAAGGAAGGAAATTATTTTGGGACTTTAAACAATCACTATTAAATTGATACCTTCCATGCAATAGGATCAGGAAATAGTTGGCCACAGTTAATTTGCTTGATTTTGTGTAAACATAAATATCCCAGCAAACAAGGAAACGATTAATCACAAGGAATTTCTATAAAGGACACACTGACATTAGTCAGTTATAAGCAATCGGTTTTAATTTTAGGTGCTTCTTAAACCTCTTAAAGGCTAAATGCATGCAACACATATACTCAAATTACACAATATATATATATATATATATACTTATATATATACAGGGCTCAAAATTTCAGGTTGTAAGTTAATAGCCAGTCCAAAATGTTACTCGCCACTTCTGATCCTACCCTCTACCTGCTCACCCCACCCCCTCTTTGCATATGTTTTGCCACTGTGAAACACATTGTGCGGTAATTTTTAAATATTTTTATTTATACCATAAATTAAATAATGCTACATACAGCAATATATTACAAAATATGTGCTTAACAGCAAACATGAACTTGGTGCTTCTGGGTAAGACAAAAGCTGGAAAGAAATAGAAAGTTGTTGAAGTGAGATAGTGGAGAAAGAGAGTGCTGATTTTCTTTTAATAATTATCTCTCCCTTCTATATTTAACTGTTTTTTCTCCCCTCCCTCCTGTCTTCATACTCTCTTTTTACCCTCTCCCTTATCTCTCAAGCCATAATTTCTCTTTACACTCTTTCTTTCCCCTCTCTCATATCTCTTTACTCTTTTTTCTTTCACTCTCGTAAAGCTATCTTCTTCTACACTTTTCCTTTTCCTCTCCAATCTCTATCTCTCTCTGCCCCCGTTTACCCTCTCAGAAGCACTAATGGTGTTCCTACAGCAGAGTTGAATAACATATCCTTGCCCTTTCTAGGGTATATAATATCCCTTCAGATAATATTTTTAGCACATAGCCCAAAATGTGTGTTTGGCAATGCTTCAATAGGAGTGTACATTTTACAAATGTGCTAACTTCGCTACTTTCAACACTCCACCAGACTTCAGACCATGAGTGAATGTTGATTAACATTAACTCCCTAACTTTCACTCGCCACCATTAAATATTCACTCGCCAATGGCTAGTAAAGAGTGGAAATTTTGAGCCCTGTATATATATTCCTTTCTCAGTTCCTCTCTCCCTCTCTTGTGCACACTTTCCCTCTGTATCTCTCTCTATTTCTGTATCTATTTGTCTTTATCTTTATCTCTGGACCCTTTCTCTCTCAAGTGCAAACTTTATCTCTGTAAATCTCTCTCTCTATCTCTCCCTGTATCTCTCTCTATCTCTCCCTCTCTTTACAGACATATTGCATATTTTGGCTTTAAAGAGGTTTATCATTAGGTGTTGTTGTATCTTTGAGTTGTTGTGCAAACTGGCTGATGTCCCTATATGTTTACACAAATGGTTTTACACGTCAAATAACATAGAATTGTCGTGAACCTGTCACTGTTATTGTGAAATCTGTGAATGAAGTATACTGTGTACAAATAAATGTTTAATTTATGACAAACTAGCGCTGTTTTTTCTGTGTCTTGGGAATATGATGTACAGACACAAAAAGAAGACTTCCTTAAAGAGTGCTGGAGATTCAGTCATTGATTTTCAAAAGAGTTTTATAAATTTATTAAAATGGTGGGCAAAATATTTTGCCTTTTGGGTCTTAAAGCCAATGATTACTAGAATGTGTGGGTTTAATGTCAGTAGAGGAATTCTGTATCTGTCCAGGACAGCTAGCAGTTGTAATAGAATGTTCTTTATGGTAATTTTACCAGTTATCTCTAGTATTGCAATGTCCTGTCTAGCAACCAGGGGTTAAATATGAACTGCAACATATTTGACCATAACCACTTCCTGTACAAACTGACATTCTGATGAGCCAACAGCATTACACAATCACACCTTTTTACTTTTTAAATAATAACAATTTTGGTGTTGACTGTCCCTGAGTGTGCGGTGGCTACATTGAGAATTTCTAATTGCTAATCTTGCAAGAAAACAAGTAAATTGTTTGTTGTTTTTTAACACAATCTGTTTATTTTTGTTTACTTTGATTTAACATTTGTTTTTACCAAATGAGCACTGTTTATCATCCCTTTAATACATTGGAGACATTCAGGCCTTTTTAGAGGAAGAAGAACAATTTGTCAATAAATATGTGCTAAATAATTGTGTATTATGATCCTTAACTTTTTAATTAAATATTTTGCGGGGAATAAACGTTTGACTTCAATATCCCTTTATTACAGAAAACAGCCCAAAATCAAAAATACATTCAATTTATATTTGAATAATCTATTAAAGGGAAAAAAAATATTTCTAGTTCAATATTACCACCTAGTGGCCTGTTACTATACTACAACTACATTACATTAAAATACTGATATGTGATTTCACTTCCTATGACATTGCTTTACAACATTTTTGCTGTTGACTGTCCCGATTGAAGGTAAGTTTGGCAATATTTTGGTAAGGTTAGGGTTAACTCAGTGTGTTGCAACCCTCTGGCATCCAGGGTGCTTACAGTAGTGTCCCTAGCCTCCAGTAACTGATTCATAGTTGAGATTGAGATGGCAGCATTATATCCATGATAAAATGCTTTATGTCATCCATATTAGTGATACCATGAGAAAAATATGGTACTCGCTGTTTTATTCAAATAACGTAAACCTAATATTCAAAGTTGTTTGTACAAAAAACTGCTTGTGAATTTACAAATTGACACTTTTTTTCTAGTTGATGTTTTGCATTAAACTTTGCAGTATATTCAAGGAGATACAATATATGAGAGATTGTAAAATGTTTTTTCCCCACATACACTGCTCGTTATTAGCTGGGCAGTTGTACTCAGCCTGTTTGTCATATGAAGCTTACAGAGTGTAGAAGAAAATAGAATGTTGATAATATGCAACATTTTTGTGAACTGAATTAAGTAGTAATGATATCACTTATTATGTTATTTCCTGTCTCTCTTTATAATGAGTATATTTAGAGGGACAGTGCTCTGTAAACTTGTTTAACTTTTAATTTGTTTCTGATGACTTATATCAACTGCAGAGTATAGGCAATTGCTCCTTTTAGTTCATTTTTGTTTTATGAAATAGCTATTTAAAACCCGCAGCTGATTGTTTTAACCAGCGGGGGAGCATGAACGGCTCCTATTCTGTTTGTTCTCACAATGTAGACTTTGGCAGCTCACTTTAGAAACAACATATCATCAAGGGGGTACCAATAGGCCCAAACAATTATAAGGTTAAAGGGACAGTCTACTCCAAAATTTGTATTGTTTAAAAAGATAGATAATCCCTTTATTACACATTCCCAAGCTTTGCATAACAAACACTGTTATATTAATATATTTATTTGACCTCTTTGATTACCTTGTTTCTAAGTCTCTGCAGAATGCCCCCTTATCTCAGTGCTATTTACATACATGCATTTTAGGCAATTGGTGATGACTCATAAATAACTCCACTAGATTGAGCACAATGTTATCTATATGGTACACATGAACTAGCAGTGTCTTGGGATTAGAGCTGCAACAACTAATCGGCATAATCGATAATAATCGATTATGAAAATAGTTGTCAATGAATCTCATAAGCAATTAGTTGGTTTGCAATTAGTTGTCTGTGCACAGCACCAGCTGCTTCACTCCAATGAGCTCCTGCACATGGAATTGTGTTTTATGGTTATGTTCTTAGCCTAAAGGACGTCCACCAGGACCGTCTTTAACACAGGGCAAAAAGGGCAGCTGCCCAGGGCCCAGTTTCTGTTGAGGGGCCCAAGAGTCCTAAAAAAATATATAATTTTTTTATGGTTCATATCAGACAGTTGATGTAACATGGGGAACACCCACATTCAGCCCTAATACTGTCACAGTCAAAAGTACTCTGCTTATATATATATATATATTTTTTTTTAAACTGTGCCAGACCATGCCGGTGTCATGTGACATGCCAAGCTAGTGCCATGTGCTGTTTTAGATGTGCACTGTGCAGCACTGAATGCAAAGCCCTAACTCAGCATCCAGCCATTCCCACTGCATCAGAAAAGGTCCTACTGGGGTTACCACTGTTACCAAGTAACTGCTCTGGTGGTGGGGATTGTTTCTGGGTAGGGCTGACTGTAGGCGCATGCAGCAGAAAGCTGGAGCGGCAGGCACGTGAGGATTTGAGGATTTTTATTTTAAAGATAGGATGATTTATTTTTTTATCTGATTAGACGATTAATCGAAAAAATAATCGGACGATTAATCGATTATGAAGATAATCGTTAGTTGCAGCCCTACTTGGGATTAAAAGCTATAAAAATGCACTCAGATAAGAGAAGGCCTGTAGTGGCTTAGAGAGAGGCAGAAATGTAGAGGTTGCAATGTTATAAAGTATATTAATATAACAATGTGGGTTGTGTAAGACTGGGGAATAGGTAGTAAAGGGGTTATCATCTTTTAAATAATAAAAATGTTGGCGTAGACTGTCACTTTAAGTTGTACTCCCATGGGGTGGTCCTTTCTTTGCCATCACCCGCTACGTCTTTGCTGGCTTTAATGGATGAATTCCACAAGTTTTGGAGATTTTCCAACTTCCTCATCAATCATCACAAATCAATATCTTAATGGAAGCGACTGCTTTTTGGTCTTTAGAGCAGATATGTCCTTATAAATTACAAATTACATCTTTTAATTAATTTTAATTGCTAAACCCCTCCCCCCCCAATCTCCTAAATTATTTTATTATAACTATAAACCATTGGGGGAGGATCCAATCCACTCAGAGTCTAGACTGTGCTGATAAGACTTCCCAAACACTATCTCCAACAGCTTCAGCTATGTCTTAAAGGACCAGTCAACACATTAGATTTGCATAATCAACAAATGCAAGATAACAATACAATGCAATAGCACTTAGTCTGAACTTCAAATGAGTAGTAGATTTTTTTTATAACAATTTTCAAAGTTATGTATATTTCCACTCCCCTTGTACCATGTGATAGCAATCAGCCAATCACAAATGCATATACGTATAGTCTGTGAATTCTTGCACATGCTCAGTAGGATCTGGTGACTCAAAAAGTGTAAATATAAAAGACTGTGCACATTTTTTTTAATGGAAGTAAATTGGAAAGTTGTTTAAAATGACATGCTGTATCTGAATCATGAAAATTAAATTTAACCTGAGTGTCCCTTTAATGCTTTTGTTTATTAGCCCCACAATAAATATGCTTAAAATGTACAGAAACTAAAATGTTGGCTTTCTAGGGGTACCAAATATGATTACATAATATAAATTCATTATATTACAAAGGGTGCTTGACTGGCACGGAAGAACAGGATCAAAAGCTTGGGTCTATATTAGACCCCCGATGAGAAAAGTATTGTCTTTATAACCACATGTTCAGTTCATAATTAAATCCATACAGTGGATATTGCCCCCAGGATCCCCCATGCCTCCTGTGTCTTATAATGATGAATTGATAGGTGGTTATGGACCAAGAGTCAAGGGTTGACATATACTAGACATTGAAGAATAATTTCTCATTATAAAATAGAATTTCAAATGACAATAATTTGCACTTTTGCATCCTAGTTTTAACATGACTTTACTAGAACCCCTTATCCTTTTTGAACTCCTTTGCAATACACATTCTACCTAGGAGTACCTTGGTAATCTTGCTTCTTCAGTTTTATCTTATCCTGGTTTGTTTGAGAGGCTATGGTGAAACTGGAGCATTGTTCAACATTTTGTGATAATACCAACTGATCAAACTGTTTTGGGAAGAGTTAGAACAAACCTATTAGTTCCTTTTGGGAACTAGTTTCACACAGAAACTATTGAGGACATTCTTGAATAAGGGATCTGAATGTCATTGCAGAATCAGATCACAAAATGGCCTGAATAGCACTCACTATATAAACTTCAAAAAAATCTTACACTGGAGGAATTTAGTTTTTTTAGGAGAAATAAAATTTACTGAAATTGAAGTGACAGTCTACTCCAAAATATGTATTGTTTAAAAAGATAGATAATCCCTTTATTATCCTTTCCCCAGTTTTGCATAACCAACACGGTTATATTAATATACTTTTCTCTTGTTAAGTGTATCCAGTCCACGGATCATCCATTACTTGTGGGATATTCTCCTTCCCAACAGGAAGTTGCAAGAGGATCACCCACAGCAGAGCTGCTATATAGCTCCTCCCCTCACTGCCATATCCAGTCATTCTCTTGCAACTCTCAACTAAGATGGAGGTCGTAAGAGGACTGTGGTATTTTATACTTAGTTTATTTCTTCAATCAAAAGTTTGTTATTTTTAAATGGTACCGGAGTGTACTGTTTATCTCAGGCAGTATTTAGAAGAAGAATCTGCCTGCGTTTTCTATGATCTTAGCAGAAGTAACTAAGATCCTTTGCTGTTCTCACATATTCTGAGGAGTGAGGTAACTTCAGAGGGGGAATAGCGTGCAGGTTTTCCTGTAATAAGGTATGTGCAGTTAAAATATTTTTCTAGGGATGGAATTTGCTAGAAAATGCTGCTGATACCGAAGTAATGTAAGTAAAGCCTTAAATGCAGTGATAGCGACTGGTATCAGGCTTATTAATAGAGATACATACTCTTATAAAAGTGTATTTTAAAACGTTTGCTGGCATGTTTAATCGTTTTTTATGTTTGGTGATAAAACTTATTGGGGCCTAGTTTTTTCCACATGGCTGGCTTGAATTTTGCCTAGAAACAGTTCCCTGAGGCTTCCCACTGTTGTAATATGAGTGGGAGGGGCCTATTTTAGCGTTTTTTTGCACAGCAAAAATTACAGACACAGACATCCAGCTTCTTCCTGCATGATCCAGGACTTCTCTGAAGGGCTCAAAAGGCTTCAAAAGTCGTATTGAGGGAGGTAAAAAGCCACAGTAGAGCTGTGGCAGTTGTTGTGACTGTTTAAAAAACGTTTTTGTCATTTGTTATTCCGTTTTTGGTATTAAGGGGTTAATCATCCATTTGCAAGTGGGTGCAATGCTCTGCTAACTTATTACATACACTGTAAAAATTTCGTTAGTGTAACTGCATTTTTTCACTGTTATTTCAAAATTTGGGAAAATTTGTGTTTCTTAAAGGCGCAGTAACGTTTTTTATATTGCTTGTAAACTTGTTTTAAAGTGTTTTCCAAGCTTGCTAGTCTCATTGCTAGTCTGTTTAAACATGTCTGACACAGAGGAACCTGCTTGTTCATTATGTTTGAAAGCCATGGTGGAGCCCCATAGGAGAATGTGTACTAAATGTATTGATTTCACCTTAAACAGTAAAGATCAGTCTTTATCTATAAAAGAATTATCACCAGAGGGTTCTGTCGAGGGGGAAGTTATGCCGACTAACTCTCCCCACGTGTCAGACCCTTCGCCTCCCGCTCAGGGGACGCACGCTAATATGGCGCCAATTACATCAGGGACGCCCATAGCGATTACCTTGCAGGACATGGCTGCAATCATGAATAATACCCTGTCAGAGGTATTATCTAGATTGCCTGAATTAAGAGGCAAGCGCGATAGCTCTGGGGTTAGGAGAGATACAGAGCGCGCAAATGCTGTTAGAGCCATGTCTGATACTGCGTCACAGTATGCAGAACATGAGGACGGAGAGCTTCAGTCTGTGGGTGACATCTCTGACTCGGGGAAACCTGATTCAGAGATTTCTAATTTTAAATTTAAGCTTGAGAACCTCCGTGTATTGCTTGGGGAGGTATTAGCTGCTCTGAATGACTGTAACACAGTTGCAATTCCAGAGAAATTGTGTAGGCTGGATAGATACTATGCGGTGCCGGTGTGTACTGACATTTTTCCTATACCTAAAAGGCTTACAGAAATTATTAGCAAGGAGTGGGATAGACCCGGTGTGCCCTTTTCCCCACCTCCTATATTTAGAAAAATGTTTCCAATAGACGCCACTACACGGGACTTATGGCAGACGGTCCCTAAGGTGGAGGGAGCAGTTTCTACTTTAGCAAAGCGTACCACTATCCCGGTTGAGGACAGTTGTGCTTTTTCAGATCCAATGGATAAAAAATTGGAGGGTTACCTTAAGAAAATGTTTATTCAACAAGGTTTTATTTTACAGCCCCTTGCATGCATTGCGCCTGTCACTGCTGCGGCGGCATTCTGGTTTGAGGCCCTGGAAGAGGCCATCCAGACAGCTCCATTGAATGAAATTATTGACAAGCTTAGAACGCTTAAGCTAGCTAACTCATTTGTTTCTGATGCCATTGTTCATTTGACTAAACTAACGGCTAAGAATTCCGGATTCGCCATCCAGGCGCGTAGGGCGCTATGGCTTAAATCCTGGTCAGCTGACGTGACTTCAAAGTCTAAATTACTCAACATTCCTTTCAAGGGGCAGACCTTATTCGGGCCTGGCTTGAAGGAAATTATTGCTGACATTACTGGAGGCAAGGGTCATACCCTTCCTCAGGACAGGGCCAAATCAAAGGCCAAACAGTCTAATTTCTCCAACATAGGTGTGTCCGGTCCACGGCGTCATCCTTACTTGTGGGATATTCTCTTCCCCAACAGGAAATGGCAAAGAGCCCAGCAAAGCTGGTCACATGATCCCTCCTAGGCTCCGCCTACCCCAGTCATTCTCTTTGCCGTTGTACAGGCAACATCTCCACGGAGATGGCTTAGAGTTTTTTAGTGTTTAACTGTAGTTTTTATTATTCAATCAAGAGTTTGTTATTTTAAAATAGTGCTGGTATGTACTATTTACTCAGAAACAGAAAAGAGATGAAGATTTCTGTTTGTATGAGGAAAATGATTTTAGCACCGTAACTAAAATCCATGGCTGTTCCACACAGGACTGTTGAGAGCAATTAACTTCAGTTGGGGGAACAGTGTGCAGTCTCTTACTGCTTGAGGTATGACACATTCTAACAAGACGATGTAATGCTGGAAGCTGTCATTTTCCCTATGGGATCCGGTAAGCCATGTTTATTAAGATAGTAAATAAGGGCTTCACAAGGGCTTATTAAGACTGTAGACTTTTTCTGGGCTAAATCGATTCATTATTAACACATATTTAGCCTTGAGGAATCATTTATTCTGGGTATTTTGATATGATTATATCGGCAGGCACTGTTTTAGACACCTTATTCTTTAGGGGCTTTCCCTAATCATAGTCAGAGCCTCATTTTCGCGCCGGTATGGCGCACTTGTTTTTGATCCGGGGGAGTGGGAACTCCATCCGGAAATCTTTGCCCAAGTCACTCAACCGTGGGGCATTCCAGACATGGATCTGATGGCCTCTCGTCAGAACTTCAGAGTTCCTTACTACGGGTACAGATCCAGGGATCCCAAGGCGGCTCTAGTGGATGCACTAGTAGCACCTTGGACCTTCAAACTAGCTTATGTGTTCCCGCCGTTTCCTCTCATCCCCAGGCTGGTAGCCAGGATCAATCAGGAGAGGGCGTCGGTGATTTTGATAGCTCCTGCGTGGCCACGCAGGACTTGGTATGCAGATCTGGTGAATATGTCATCGGCTCCACCATGGAAGCTACCTTTGAGAGACCTTCTTGTTCTAGGTCCGTTCGACCCACTCCAGCTGACTGCTTGGAGATTGAACGCTTGATCTTATCAAAGCGAGGGTTCTCAGATTCTGTTATTAATACTCTTGTTCAGGCCTGAAAGCCTGTAACCAGAAAAATTACCACATAATTTGGTATATCTGTTGGTGTGAATCTGCAGGATTCCCTTGGGACAAGGTTAAGATTCCTAAGAGTCTATCCTTCCTTCGAGAAGGATTGGAAAAAGGATTATCTGCAAGTTCCTTGATGGGACAGATTTCTGCCTTGTCTGTGTTACTTCACAAAAAGCTGGCAGCTGTGCCAGATGTTCTAGCCTTTGTTCAGGCTCTGGTTAGAATCAAGCCTGTTTACAAAATTTTGACTCCTCCTTGGAGTCTCAACCTAGTTCTTTCAGTTCTTCAGGGGGTTCCGTTTGAACCCTTACATTCCGTTGATATTAAGTTATTATCTTGGAAAGTTTTGTTTTTGGTTGCAATTTCTTCTGCTAGAAGAGTTTCAGAATTATCTGCTCTGCAGTGTTCTTCTCCTTATCTGGTGTTCCATGCAGATAAGGTGGTTTTGCGTACTAAACCTGGTTTTCTTCCAAAAGTTGTTTCTAACAAAAACATTAACCAGGAGATAGTTGTGCCTTCTTTGTGTCCTAATCCAGTTTCAAAGAAGGAACGTTTGTTGCACAACTTGGATGTAGTTCGTGCTCTCAAATTTTACTTAGCAGCTACTAAGGATTTCAGACAAACTTTGTCTTTGTTTGTTGTTTATTCTGGTAAACGGAGAGGTCAAAAAGCAACTTCTACCTCTCTCTCCTTCTGGATTAAAAGCATTATCCGATTGGCTTATGAGACTGCCGGACGGCAGCCTCCTGAAAGAATCACAGCTCACTCCACTAGGGCTGTGGCTTCCACATGGGCCTTCAAGAACGAGGCTTCTGTTGATCAGATATGTAAGGCAGCGACTTGGTCTTCACTGCACACTTTTTCTAAATTTTACAAATTTGATACTTTTGCTTCTTCTGAGGCTATTTTTGGGAGAAAGGTTTTGCAAGCCGTGGTGCCTTCCATTTAGGTGACCTGATTTGCTCCCTCCCTTCATCCGTGTCCTAAAGCTTTGGTATTGGTTCCCACAAGTAAGGATGACGCCGTGGACCGGACACACCTATGTTGGAGAAAACAGAATTTATGTTTACCTGATAAATTACTTTCTCCAACGGTGTGTCCGGTCCACGGCCCGCCCTGGTTTTTTTAATCAGGTCTGATAATTTATTTTCTTTAACTACAGTCACCACGGTAACATATGGTTTCTCCTATGCAAATATTCCTCCTTAACGTCGGTCGAATGACTGGGGTAGGCGGAGCCTAGGAGGGATCATGTGACCAGCTTTGCTGGGCTCTTTGCCATTTCCTGTTGGGGAAGAGAATATCCCACAAGTAAGGATGACGCCGTGGACCGGACACACCGTTGGAGAAAGTAATTTATCAGGTAAACATAAATTCTGTTTTTCGTGCCTTTCGAATTTTCAAGGCAGGAGCAGCATCAACTTCCTCCGCTTCAAAACAAGAGGGAACTGTTGCTCATTCCAGACAGGCCTGGAAACCTAACCAGTCCTGGAACAAGGGCAAGCAGGCCAGAAAGCCTGCTGCTGCCCCCAAGACAGCATGAAGGAACAGCCCCCTATCCGGAAACGGATCTAGTGGGGGGCAGACTTTCTCTCTTCGCCCAGGCGTGGGCAAGAGATGTTCAGGATCCCTGGGTGTAGGAGATCATATCTCAGGGATATCTTCTGGACTTCAAAGCTTCTCCTCCACAAGGGAGATTTCATCTTTCAAGGTTATCAGCAAACCAGATAAAGAAAGAGGCATTCCTAAGCTGTGTGCAAGACCTCCTAGTAATGGGAGTAATCCATCCAGTTCCGTGGACAGAACAAGGACAGGGATTTTATTCAAATCTGTTTGTGGTTCCCAAGAAAGAGGGAACCTTCAGACCAATCTTGGATCTAAAGATCTTAAACAAATTCCTCAGAGTTCCATCATTCAAAATGGAAACTATTCGGACCATCCTACCCATGATCCAAGAGGGTCAGTACATGACCACAGTGGAGGATGCCTACCTTCACATACCGATTCACAAAGATCATAATCGGTTCCTAAGGTTTGCCTTTCTAGACAGGCATTACCAATTTGTAGCTATTCCCTTCGGGTTGGCCACTGCCCCGAGAATTTTTACAAAGGTTCTGGGCTCACTTCTGGCGTTCTAAGACCGCGAGGCATAGCGGTGGCTCCGTATCTAGACGACATCCTGATATAGGCGTCAAGCTTTCAAATTGCCAAGTCTCATACAGAGATAGTTCTGGCATTTCTGAGGTCGCATGGGTGGAAAGTGAACGTGGAAAAGAGTTCTCTATCACCACTCACAAGAGTCTCCTTCCTAGGGACTCTTATAGATTCTGTAGAGATGAAAATTTACCTGACGGAGTCCAGGTTATCAAAACTTCTAAATGCTTGCCGTGTCCTTCATTCCATTCCACGCCCGTCAGTGGCTCAGTGCATGGAAGTAATCAGCTTAATGGTAGCGGCAATGGACATAGTGCCATTTGCGCGCCTGCATCTCAGACCGCTGCAATTATGCATGCTAAGTCAGTGGAATGGGGATTACTCAGATTTGTCCCCTCTACTAAATCTGGATCAAGAGACCAGAGATTCTCTTCTCTGGTGGCTTTCTCGGGTCCATCTGTCCAAGGGTATGACCTTTTGCAGGCCAGATTGGACGATTGTAACAACAGATGCCAGCCTTCTAGGTTGGGGCGCAGTCTGGAACTCCCTGAAGGCTCAGGGATCGTTGACTCAGGAGGAGAAACTCCTCCCAATAAATATTCTGGAGTTAAGAGCAATATTCAATGCTCTTCTAGCTTGGCCTCAGTTAGCAACACTGAGGTTCATCAGATTTCAGTCGGACAACATCACGACTGTGGCTTACATCAACCATCAAGGGGGAACCAGGAGTTCCCTAGCGATGTTAGAAGTCTCAAAGATAATTCGCTGGGCAGAGTCTCACTCTTGCCACCTGTCAGCGATCCACATCCCAGGCGTAGAGAACTGGGAGGCGGATTTTCTAAGTCGTCAGACTTTTCATCCGGGGGAGTGGGAACTCCATCCGGAGGTGTTTGCTCAACTGGTCCATCGTTGGGGCAAACCAGAACTGGATCTCATGGCGTCTCGCCAGAACGCCAAGCTTCCTTGTTACGGATCCAGGTCCAGGGACCCGGGAGCAACGCTGATAGATGCTCTAGCAGCTCCTTGGTTCTTCAACCTGGCCTATGTGTTTCCACCGTTTCCTCTGCTCCCTCGACTGATTGCCAAATCAAACAGGAGAGAGCATCAGTGATTCTGATAGCGCCTGCGGGGCCACGCAGGACCTGGTATGCAGACCTAGTGGACATGTCATCTCTTCCACCATGGACTCTGCCTCTGAGGCAGGACCTTCTAATACAAGGTCCTTTCAATCATCCAAATCTAATTTCTCTGAGACTGACTGCATGGAGATTGAACGCTTGATTCTATCAAGGCGTGGCTTCTCCGAGTCAGTCATTGATACCTTAATACAGGCTCGGAAGCCTGTCACCAGGAAAATCTACCATAAGATATGGCGTAAATATCTTTATTGGTGTGAATCCAAGAGTTACTCATGGAGTAAGGTTAGGATTCCTAGGATATTGTCCTTTCTCTAAGAGGGTTTGGACAAAGGCTTATCAGCTAGTTCTTTAAAAGGACAGATCTCTGCTCTGTCTATTCTTTTGCACAAGCGTCTGGCAGAAGTTCTAGACGTCCAGGCATTTTGTCAGGCTTTGGTTAGGATTAAACCTGTGTTTAAAACTGTTGCTCCCCCGTGGAGCTTCAACTTGGTTCTTAAAGTTCTTCAGGGAGTTCCATTTGAACCCCATCATTCCATTGATATTAAACTTTTATCTTGGAAAGTTCTGTTTTTGATGGCTATTTCCTCGTCTCGAAGAGTCTCTGAGTTATCTGCCTTACATTGTGATTCTCCTTATCTGATTTTTCATTCAGACAAGGTAGTTCTGCGTACCAAACCTGGGTTTTTACCTAAGGTGGTTTCTAACAGGAATATCAATCAAGAGATTGTTGTTCCATCATTGTGTCCTAATCCTTCTTCAAAGAAGGAACGTCTTTTGCATAATCTGGACGTAGTCCGTGCCTTGAAGTTTTACTTACAGGCTACTAAAGATTTTCGTCAAACATCTGCCCTGTTTGTCGTTTACTCTGGACAGAGGAGAGGTCAAAAAGCTTCGGCAACCTCTCTCTCCTTTTGGCTTCGGAGCATAATACGCTTAGCCTATGAGACTGCTGGACAGCAGCCCCCTGAAAGGATTACAGCTCATTCTACTAGAGCTGTGGCTTCCACCTGGGCCTTTAAAAATGAGGCCTCTGTTGAACAGATTTGCAAGGCTGCGACTTGGTCTTCGCTTCACACCTTTTCAAAATTTTACAAATTTGACACTTTTGCTTCTTCGGAGGCTGTTTTTGGGAGAAAGGTTCTACAGGCAGTGGTTCCTTCCGTTTAAGTTCCTGCCTTGTCCCTCCCATCATCCGTGTACTTTAGCTTTGGTATTGGTATCCCACAAGTAATGGATGATCCGTGGACTGGATACTCTTAACAAGAGAAAACATAATTTATGCTTACCTGATAAATTTATTTCTCTTGTAGTGTATCCAGTCCACGGCCCGCCCTGTCCTTTTTAGGCAGGTCTAAATTTTAATTAAACTACAGTCACCACTGCACCCTATGGTTTCTCCTTTCTCGTCTTGTTTCGGTCGAATGACTGGATATGGCAGTGAGGGGAGGAGCTATATAGCAGCTCTGCTGTGGGTGATCCTCTTGCAACTTCCTGTTGGGAAGGAGAATATCCCACAAGTAATGGATGATCCGTGGACTGGATACACTACAAGAGAAATAAATTTATCAGGTAAGCATAAATTATGTTTTTTCCTCTCTGATTATCTTTTATCTAAGCCTCTGCAGACTGCCTCCTTATTCCAGTACTATTTACAGAATTGCATTTCAGCTAATTAGTGCTGACTCGTGAATAACTCCATGGGAGTGAACACAATGTTATCTATTTGGAACACATGAACTAGCAGTGTCTTGCAGTGAAAAGCTAATAAAATGCACTTACATAAAGGGTCCTGCAGGGGCTTAAAAACAGGCAGAAATTTAGAGGTTTAAAGGCTATATTAATATAATAGTGTTGGGTATGCAAAGCTAGAAAATGGGTAGTAAAGGTGTTATCTATCTTTCTTTCATGTAATTGGCAAGAGTCCATGAGCTAGTGAGGTATGGGATTTACAATCCTACCAGGAGGGGCAAAGTTTCCCAAACCTCAAAATGCCTATAAATACACTCCTCACCACACCCACAATTCAGTTTTACAAACGTTGCCTCCTATGGAGGTGGTGAAGTAAGATTGTGCCTAGATTCTACATTGATATGCACTTCTCAGCATTTTTGAAGCCCGGTTCCTCTGAGTACAGCGAATGTCAGAGGGATGTGAAGGGAGTATTACCTATTGAATGCAATGGTTTTCCTCACGGGGATCTATTTCATAGGTTCTCTGTTATCGGTCGTAGAGATTCATCTCCTACCTCCCTTTTCAGATCGACGATATACTCTTATATACCATTACCTCTACTGATTCTCGTTTCAGTACTGGTTTGGCTATCTGCTATATGTGGATGGGTGTCTTTTGGTAAGTGTTTTTATTACTTAAGACACCTCAGCTATGGTTCGGCACTTTATGCATTAATATAAAGTTCTAAATATATGTATTGTACTTATATTTGCCATGAGTCAGGTTCATGTATTTCCTTCAGCAGACTGTCAGTTTCATATTTGGGAAATGCATTTTTTAGGAAAACTTATTTCTTACCTGGGGTATAGTCTTTTTTCAAATTGACTGACATTTTAAATTCACGGGCAGAATTTGGCTCGCGAGGGCGCAAAATGCCAAACTATATTTCGTCATTTCCGGCGTCAACAAGTCGTTTCACAAGGTTGCGTCTTCAATGACGCGAGTGTGTCATTTCCAGATGTTGTTAGCGCCAAAAAAATGTCTGTTTCTTTGTGCGTCATACTTGGCGCCAAATATTGTCATTATTTTAAACTCCATTCCTATATGCCTCTTGTCTTTTTTTCTCTTTCAGAGGGCTATGCTGTTTGCATTTCTTCCCCCATTCCTGAAACTGACATATAAGGAAATTGATAATTTTGCTTTATATGTTGTTTTTTCTCTTACATTTGCAAGATGTCTCATTCTGATCCTGTCTCAGAAGTCACTGTTGGAATCCTGCTAACTGATATCAGTTCTTCCAAAGCTAAGTACATTTGTTGTAATGCTGTGGTTTGTAATAAGTTGTCATGATAAACTTTTACATGCAGAGAATGTGTCCATCAGTAATAGTACATTGCCTGTTGTTGTTCTTTAAACTTCTAATGTACAAAATATACCTGTGAATTTATAACAATTTATTGCTGTTTTTATTCAGAAGGCTTTTGTCTGCCATCCCGCCTTCTAATAAATGTAAAGGTCTTTTTAAACTTCTCATAAGTTGATGAAATTTCAAATGACCGACAACATACTGAATTATCCTCCTCTGATGAAAATCTATCTGATTCAGAAGATCCTTCCTCAGATATTGACACTGACAAATCTACTTATTTAATTAAAATTGAGTACATTCATTCTTTGTTGAAGAAGTGTTCATTATTGGATATTGAGGAGACTAGTCCTCTTTATATTAAAACTAGTAAACGTTTCAATTATGTTTATAAACCTCCTGTGGTTATTCCAGAGGTTTTTCCAGTTCCTAATGCTATTTCTGATATGTTTTCTTAGGAATGGAATAGGCCTGGTACTTCTTTTATTCCTAACTTCAAGGTTTTAAAAAATGTATCCTTTGCCAGCAGTTAAGATTGGAGTTTTAGGGGCTATCTCTACTCTTGCTAAACGTACTACTATTCCTATGGAAGATAGTATTTCTTTTAAGATCCTTTAGATAGGAAACTTGTATCTTATCTAAGGAGAGTTTATTTATTTTCAGGTCTTTTTCTTAGGCCTGCAATGTCTTTGGCTATTGTTGCAGCTGCTTCAACCTTTTGGTTGGAAACATTAGCACAACTAGTATTGTATCATGATTTGTCTAGCATTATTAACATTCTAATAATTTCATTTGTGATGCCTTTGTTGATATTATCAAGATTGATGTTAAATCTAGGTCTTTAGCTATTTTAGCTAAAAGAGCTTTGTGGCTTAAATCTTGGAATGCTGATATGACTTCTAAGTCGAGATTGTTATTTCTTTCCTTCCAAGGTAATAAATTATTTGGATCACAGTTGGATTCAATAAATTCAACTGTCACTGGGGGAAGGGAGTTTTTTTGCCTCAAGATTAAGATCTAAGGGTAAATATTAAGCTTCTAATCGTTTTCGTTCTTAAATAAGGAATAGAAATCTAATTCTTCCCCAAGGAATCTGTTTCCAATTGGAAGCCTTCTTCAAATTGAAATAAATCCAAGCCATTTAAGAGATTAAGCCAGCCCCCAAGTCCGCATGAAGGTGCGGCTCTTATTCCAGCTCAGCGGGTACGGGGCAGATTAAGATTTTATTAAGATATTTGGATCAATTCAGTCCAAAATAATTGGATTCAGAGTATTGTCTTTCAGGGGTTCAGAATTGGATTCAGATTAAGACTGCTTGTGAGACGATTTTTTCTCTCACGCATTCCAGCAAACCCTGTAAGGCTCAGGCTTCAGGAAGTGTGTTTCAGGCCTAGAGTTATCTGGGGTAATCATGCCAGTTTCATTTCACGAACAGGGTCTGGGGTTTTATTCAAATCTATTCATTGTCCCAAGAAAGAAAATTCATAAAGATCATTTTTGGATCTAAAAATTTTGAATCGATATGTAAAAGTGCCAATTTTTCAAAATGCTGATTATAATGTCTATTCTGCCTTTTGTTCAGCAAGGGCATTATGTGCCCACAATAGACGTACAGGATGCATATCTTCATATTTTGATTTATCCAGATCACTATCAGTTTCTGAGATTCTCTTTTCTAGACAAGCATTACGAATTTGTCGCTCTTCCGTCTGGCCTAGCCACAGCTCCAGGAATCTTTTCAAAGGTTCTAGGTGACCTTTTCTCTGTAATAAGAGAATGGGGTATTGTGGTGTTTCCTTATTTGGACGATATCTTGGTACTAGCTCAGTCTTTACATTCTGCAGAATCTCACACAAATCAACTAGTGTTGTTTCTTCAAAGACATGGTTGGAGGATCAATTTACCAAAAAGTTCTTTGATTCCTCAGACAAGGGTCACCTTTTTAGGTTTCCACATAGATTCAGTGTCCATGACTCTGTCTTTAACAGACAAGAGACGATTAAATTGGTTTCAGCTTGTTGGAATCTTCAGTCTCAATCGTTCCCTTCAGTGGCTATGTGCAGTTTTAGGTCTCATGACTGCAGCATTGGACGCGATCCCCTTTGCTCGTTTTCATATGAGACCTCTCCAGCTTTGTATGCTGAATCAATGGTGCAGGGATTATACAAAGATATCACAATTAATATCCTTAAATCCCAATGTTCAACTCACTCCGACTTGGTGGTTAGATCACCATTGTATGATTCAGGGGGCCTCTTTTGTTCATCCAACCTGGACCGTGATCACAACAGATGCAAGTCTTTCAGGTTGGGGAGCTGTCTGGGGATCTCTGACAGCACAGGGGGTTTGGAAATCTCAAGAGGCGAGATTGCCAATCAATATTTTAGAACTCTGTGCTATTTTCAGGGCTCTTCAGGTTTGGCCCCTATTGAAGAGAGAGCCGTTCATTTGTTTTCAGACAGACAATATCACAACTGTGGCATATGTCAATCATCAAGGTGGGACTCACAGTCCCCAATCTATGAAGAAGTATCTCGGATACTTGCTTGGGCGGAATCCAGCTCCTGTCTAATTTCTGTGGTTAATATCCCAGGTGTAGACAATTGGGAGGCGGATTATCTCGGCCGTCAGACTTTACATACGGGGGAGTGGTCGCTCCATCCAGATGTGTTTTCTCAGATTGTTCAGATATGGGGACTTCCAGAAATAGATCTGATGGCATCTCATCTAAACAAGAAACTTCCCAGGTACCTGTCCAGGTCCAGGGATCCTCAAGCGGAGGCAGTGGATGCATTAGCAGTTCCTTGGTGTTACCAACCTGCATATGTTTTTCCGCCTCTGGTTCTTCTTTCAAGAGTGGTTTCCAAGATCATCATGGAACAATTGTTTGTGCTGCTGGTAGCTCCAGCATGGCCTCACAGGTTTTGGTATGCTGATCTTGTTCGGATGTCCAGTTGCCAACCTTGGTCACTTCCATTAAGGCCAGACCTTTTGTCTCAAGGTCCGTTTTTCCATCAGGATCTCAAATCATTAAATTTGAGGGTATGGAAATTGAACGCCTAGTGCTTAGTCATAGAGGTTTCTCTGACTCCGTGATTAATACTATGTTACAGGCTCGTAAATCTGTTTCTAGGAAGATTTATTATCGAGTTTGGAAGACCTATATTTCATGGTGTTCTTCTCATAAATTCTCCTGGCATTCTTTTAGAATTCCTAGAATTTTAAAGTTTCTTCAGGATGGTTTAGATAAAGGTTTGTCTGCAAGTTCCTTGAAATTACAGATCTCTGCTCTTTCTGTTTTATTTCACAGAAAAATTGCTAAGCTTCCTGATATTCACTGTTTCGTACAGGCTTTGGTCCGTATCAAGCCTGTCATTAAATCAATCTCTCCTCCATGGAGTCTTAATTTGGTTTTAAAGGCATTACAGGTTCCTCCGTTTGAGCCTATGCATTCTTTGGACATTAAACTACTTTCTTGGAAAGTGTTGTTCCTTTTTGCCATCTCTTCTGCTAGAAGAGTTTCTGAATTGTCTGCCCTTTCTTGTGACTCTCCTTTTTTGATTTTTCATCAGGATAAGGCAGTTTTGCGGACTTCATTTAAATTTCTTCCTAAGGTTGTGAATTCTAACAACATTAGTAGAGAAATTGTTGTCCCTTCTTTGTGTCCTAATCCTAAGAATTCTTTGGAAAGATCCTTACATTATTTGGATGTGGTTAGAGCTTTGAAATATTATGTTGACGCTACTAAAGATTTCAGGAAGACTTCTAGTCTATTTGTTATCTTTTCTGGTTCAAGGAAAGGTCAGAAGGCTTCTGCCATTTCCTTGGCATCCTGGTTAAAGCTTGTGATTCATTAGGCATATTTAGAGTCGGGCGAGGCCCTGCCTCAGAGAAATACTGCTCATTCTACTAGATCACTCTCCACTTCGTGGGCATTTAAGAATGAAGCTTCAGTTGATAAGATTTGCAAAGCAGCGACTTGGTCTTCTTTGCATACATTTACTAAATTCTACCGTTTTGATGTATTTGCTTCTTCAGAAGCAGTTTTTGGTAGAAAAGTTCTTCAGGCAGCTGTTTCAGTTTGATTCCTCTGCTTATGATTAAGTATTTTCTTTTCATCATGAGAATAACTTATATTTTGGGTTGTGGATTAATTTTCAGCAGAAAATGGCTATTATTTTATCCCTCCCTCTCTAGTGACTCTTCCATGGAGTTCTACATCTTGGGTATTGCTATCCCATACATCACTAGCTCATGGACTCTTGCCAATTACATGAAAGAAAACATAATTTATGTAAGAACTTACCTGATAAATTAATTTCTTTCATATTGGCAAGAGTCCATGAGGCCCACCCTTTTTATGGTGGTTATGATTTTTTTGTATAAAGCACAATTATTTCCAAATTCCTTTGTTGATACTTTTTACTCCTTTCTTTTATCACCCCACTACTTGGCTATTCGTTAAACTGAATTGTGGGTGTGGTGAGGGGTTTATTTATAGGCATTTTGAGGTTTGGGAAACTTTGCCCCTCCTGGTAGGAATGTATATCCCATACGTCACTAGCTTATGGACTCTTGCCAATATGAAAGAAATTAATTTATCAGGTAAGTTCTTACATAAATTATGTTTTTTAAACAATAACAATTTTGGAGTAGACTGTCCCTTTAAATTCTACTAGGAAAACTTACAGTACTTAGTGCCCTGCAATAGAGTGGAACAGAGCAGTGAACTGAATGAGATTACGCCCCCCCCCCCTTCTGTGCACCAGATAATAAACCCCTAGCTTTGCAGCTTCCAGGCACACCCCCATCTCTCTCCCTCTTCATGCTGCCCTTGTTAAAAGTTTGAGTACGTTTACTCAGCCTTTTCTTTTTTCCACAGGTCCATGTGAGGTAGGAAGCCCCTCTCATACCAAGTGAGCTGTCCTGCTGCCGGACAGATTTTTGAGGTAAGTGTCTATTTCTTTCCCTGTTTTGAAATTGGAGAATTTGGCACTTTGACAGTTAATTCTGTCTAAGTATACAATCAGCCTTCCAGGTTAACGGATTATTGTATGGCAGTTTTTTCTGGCACTGGGGATGTTTTGCTCAGTTTATTAGGTTTTCACTTTGGTGTACATGTTTTTTGTTTGTGTATTAATGGCTACGGGAGTTTTTTTAGGCCACGCCCACAATAAGCGTGCTTATCTGAGATAGCAAGGGCATATTTTGGCACCGTTTTAGCTGTTTCCTGTTGTTCCTGGATGTTGTAGCTCTGTTTCATAGCTCCTCAGAGGTGGTTCAGCGTTCTCTCCGGTGCGGCTGTATGGGGGTCCGGATCATTTTCTGACTTTGTTTCCAGTAGCAAGGAGGTCAGGTAGGCATCTCAGCAGAGCTTGCTGAGGTGTGGAGGTTGCCTGTTGTTTTTTTGTGGGGCTGTTGCTCTGTTTATATTTAAGTTTCTGTCTGAATTTCAGGGACTATAACGTTTGTGTCTCTTTTTGTATTCATTTTGTGAAAAATTGTTATTGCAAGATTTATTGTGCAGTTTAAGGATTTTCTAGTTTTAAAAAAAATTTTTTTTTAAAGGGACAGTAACATTTTTTTGTTTCATTAAAATTCTGATTTGAACTTAGAATTTTTTATTTATTAAGGTGTTTTTCCTATGGAATAAGATGGACCAAGAGGCCCTGCAAGCTGTTGTTTGTTCTCTATGTTTAAATAGTAATTTTGAGCCTCCTATCCCTTTTTGTTCCTCTTGTATTGAGAGAACATTACATTACAAGGATAGACTTTTTGATTCTGAGCCTTCATTGTCTAGGGCGGATGTTGTTCAGGAGTCTTCTGTTCAGGCTATTCCGCAGCTTTCTCCTCATATGTCCCAATCTTCTGCAGTGCCCTGTGTTTCGTCTCAGGTTGGTTTTTCCTTGCAGGATATGGCTACCCATATATCCTCAGCAGTATCTGAGGCTTTGCCTGCTTTTCCTATGTTACAGGGGAAGTGCAGGAGGAAGTATAAGGTTTCTGATTCTGTTGCAATTGTGTCTAGTGTTTCTTCTCATAAGTCTGAGGAGGAAGATACTTCAGTAGCATCTGAGGGTCAGATCTTGGATTCTGATAGTGTAAATCCTTCTTCTGAACCTGAGGTTGTCTCCTTTAGGTTTAAGCTGGAGCACCTCCGTTTGTTATTCAAGGACGTTTTGGCTATCTTGGATGACTCTGAGGCGTCAGTCATGGTTATTCCTAAGAAATCTAGTAAACTTAATACGTTTTTTTATGTCCCTTCCTCGGTGGAAGTTTTTCCTATACCAGATTGTGTTTAAGATATTATTGCATAAGAATGGGAGAAGCCTGGGATTCCTTTTTTCCTATTGCTGTTTCTATTAAGGAATCTTGGCAGATGGTTCCTAAGGTGGAGGGAGCAGCTTCCACTCTGACCAAGAGGACCACTATTCCTATTGAGGACAGTTGTTCCTTTAAAGATCCTATGGATAAGAAGTTGGAAGCTTTGCTTAAAAAGATGTATGTTCACCACGGGTATCAATGGCAACCGGCTGCATGTATTGCTACAGTTACTACTGTGGCGGCATATTGGTTTGATGTATTGTCTTATTCTATTCAGCAAGATACTCCTCTTAAAGAAATTCAAGATAGAATCAAGGCTTTGAAGTTGGCTAATTCCTTTATTGCAGATGCTTCTCTACAGGTCATCAAGTTGGGAGCTAAAATTTCGTTTTTTGCCATTTTAACTCGGAGAGCTTTATGGTTAAAATCCTAAGTCTAAGCTTTTGTCTATTCCTTACAATGGTAAGACCTTGTTTGGGCCAGGTTTGGCTGAGATTATTTCTGATATTATGGGAGGGAAGGGGCATTCTCTTCCTCAGGATAAAAGAAATAAACAGAAGGGTCGGCAGAGTAATTTTCGTTCCTTTCATAACTTCTCTGGTAAATCTTCCTCTTCTTCCTCTCAAGCTTGGGTTTGAGATGTTCAGGATCCCTGGGTGGTAGATATCGTGTCCCAGGGTTACAAACTTGAGTTCAAGAATTTTCCTCCCAGAGGCAGGTTTCTTCTCTCCAGGTTATCTGTAAACCAGATAAAAGGAGAGGCGTTCTTACGTTGTGTTCAGAATCTTTCCGACATGGGAGTGATAGTTCCTGTTCCAGTTCAGGAACAGGGTCTGGGTTTCTATTCCGATCTCTTCGTCGTTCCCAAAAAGGAGGGAACTTTCAGACCTATTTTAGATCTCAAGAGTGTAAACAAGTTTCTTAGGGTTCCGTCTTTCAAGATGGAAACTATTCGTTCCATTCTTCCTTTGGTTCAGGAAGGTCAGTTCATGACCACAGTGGATCTAAAGGATGCATATCTGCATATTCCCATTCACAGAGATCATCACAGGTTCCTAAGATTTGCATTTCTAGACAAACATTTTCAGTTTGTAGCTCTTCATTTTGGTCTGGCAACATCTCCCAGAATTTTTTCAAAGGTCCTGGGAGTATTGTTGGCCGTGCTTCGATTGAGGGGTGTTGCAGTGGCTCCTTATCTGGACGACATTCTATTTCAGGCTCCATCTTTTCAACTAGCAAACTCCCACACAGAGTTGTTGTTGTCTTTTCTGTGCTCCCATGGTTGGAAGGTGAAAGTCAAAGATTTTCAATACGTGTCTTGCTCTTCAGTCCCTTCTTCGGCCGTCAGTGGCTCAGTGCGTGGAGGTTATTGGTCTGATGGTTTCAGTAATGGACACCATTCCATTTGCTCGGTTCCATCTTAGACCACTGCAGTTATGCTTGCTCAGGCAGTGGAACGGGGATTATGCAGATTTATCTCCAAAGATTGTTCTAGATCAGATGTCCAGAAATTCTCTTCTATGGTGGTTGTCTCAGGATCTTCTCTCTCAGGGAACTTGCTTTTGAAAACCTGCCTGGGTGATTGTAACCACGGATGCTAGTTTGCTGGGCTGGGGTGCTGTCTAGGGTTCATTAGGCGCTCAGGGTCTATGGACTCGGGAGGAATCAGTTCTTCCAATAAATGTTTTGGAACAGAGAGCAATTTTCAATGCTCTTCTAGCCTGGCCTCAACCCAGTTTATCTGGTTTCAGTCGGACAACATAACATGAGTGGCTTAAATCAATCATCAGGGAGGAACTAGGAGTTCCTTGGCCATAACAGAGGTAGCCAAGATTATTCAGTGGGCGGAGATTCACAACTGTTGTCTGTCTGCTATCCATATTCCAGGGGTGGACAATTGGGAAGTGGATTTTCTGAGCAGACAGATTTTTCATCCGGGGGAGTGGGAACTTCATCCAGAGGTATTTTCCAGCTTGATTCTCAGTTGGGGGCAGCCAGAGTTGGATCTCATGGCATCTTGTCGGAATGCCAAGCTCCCTAGGTACGGGTCGAGGTCGAAGGATCCTCAGGCTGTTCTGATAGATGCTCTGTCAGTACCTTGGACTTTCAGTCTGGCATATGTGTTCCCTCCATTTGCTCTTCTTCCTTGGGTCATTGCAAGAGAGGTCATCGGTGCTTCTCATTGCTCCAGTGTGGCCTCGCAGAATCTTTTTTGCCGATCTGGTGGAGATGTCTTCCCTTCCACCTTGGCGTCTTCCATTAAGAAAGGACCTGCTTCTGCAGGGTCCCTTCATTCATCCAAATCGCGTTTCTCTGAAGCTGACTGCTTGGAGATTGAATGCTTGATTCATTGAGACTATGATTCAGGCTCGTAAGCCTGTGACTAGAAAGATTTATTATAAGATTTAGCGTAAATATTTTTATTGGTGTGAATCCAAAGGCTACTCGTGGAGTAGAGTTAGGATTCCTAGGGTTTTTTCTTTTCTCCAGGAGGGTTTGGAGAAAGGTTTATCTGCTAGTACCCTGAAGGGTCAAATTTCTGCTCTGTCTATTTTATTGCACAAACGCCTGGCGGATGTGCCAGATGTTCATTTTTTATTTTTTTTTAAAATAATTTTTATTGAGGGTTAAAAAACATAGTCATACAGGTACTGTTGAAGAAGGGTTGTACTGCCGTTACACTTCACGACAGTACAGCAATACACAGATGAATGGTTACAGTTAAATGCAGGGGAGTGTGAAATTCAATAATAAAAATAACTGTCTAAGCAGGACCTTCATTATGCAACAGAAGACAACAAACCTTAACCCACATTTTTTTTTTCCCCATTTGTTTATCTCCTTGAAGCTGGGGAAGCCACTTTTGGGCCTCCAACGTAGCTAGTAGAAAGGATAATAGGAGAATTGCGAACATATAAGGCCCCTTTTGGACCTTCATAAACCATTTTAACTATAAGTATAACAAGTATATATGAACATAACTTTATATAGCATAAATATACCCAGCGGTGCAATGTAGCAGTTGAAAGTAGTCAGATCACTTTTCCATTACCAAGTTTTGTGCATGAAGGAGTTTGGAGCAAAAAACTATACTATGCTCAGTAACTGCTTTCTGATTAAAGGAAAGGTTAAACCCATGAAAAAATATATACAGGGACCTTTTCTGTCTCCCCTAACCGGGAAATATGTAATATCATGAGAGAGTGAGAGAATGTATTTCACATAAAATTACAAGTTATAAATAAACCTATTATATAGGAACTCTATAGGGGATATACAGGCTTTAGGTAAGGGGTGACTGCAGGGAATTATTTGAGCTATCACTTACAGAGCAAATAATAAACAGCTATTCTATATGCTTGTATTAACCATTAATTGACAATACTCAAGACTGTCAATAGCTCAAGGAAAACAGACATAAATCTTCCTAAGGTTTTTGCTATTTTGAAATAAACTTGAAAAATCCATTAGTCAGTGCACAACCATTATACACCTTACGTCCAGGAGTGTGCACAGTCCAGGTAAACTAAAGCTATGCACTGATCTGAGGACTTCCCTGAAATTCGACATTAGAATATAGTAGCAACCCTGTTTGAAGCTGTCCCAATACAAATAAAATTAGGGTATGCAGAGCATATATGGAACAAGTTGAATGCAGATTACCCTACACCAACATGGACCACTTTAAAGTCTGTTCTCCTACGTATATCCAGCACCGGTGACAGTCTTGCAAGTGTATTTGTTGCATTCCACGGGGCTGACATATTTTGCCCCTCGCAAATTATGTGCTGAAGGAAAAGATATTGGGGAGCGTCTTTGTTATTTCTTACCCCCTCCACAGATGTTAGTGGTTGTGGCTTTCAAGCATGGATCACCTTCTGTCCCAAAAGACCTGTACCAGCGGGAATAGGCTGGAGCCGCAACACATCTTCACTCTCCAACTGCAAGATCGAGATGGCTGTGTAAGCTTGAGAGCATCTACGGCCCAGGTAATCGCCATGTTTTGTGTTACGAGTGGGGAGTGGAGAGACAGCTGACATCCACTGTGTAAGTCGGCTAGGTGGGGACCATTGATATGCTTTAGGTGAAGCCAAGCAGCTTTCCCGGACTGTCGGACAGCGTTTGCACTGTGGGTCTATGGGGATAGTCATGGACTGGGTCGTCTCGCTGCTCACAATCTCAGACGCCGCTAGGGACCCTCTCAGTATCGCATCGGCAGAGTTAAGCAATTGGCCCTCACCCGTGCCGGTTAGTACTAAAGATGAGCCTACATTCACTTGGTCAAATATGTTAGGTGCAGGCTCCATTGTGATCCCGCCTTGGGGTATGACTCGTTCTGGGTCTGGCTCCTTTTCATATGCTGGAATTCCTAGGGGAACAGGAACATCGCTTTGTTGCGCTGTCATCGGTACAGAGCTGTTATGGCGTGCCTTTAGCGTCTCGGTCAATCTCACTGTTTGATCTATGTGTTTAGGGCTTACAGCTTGGAGTAAGTTGCATAGCTCGAGTTCTAAACTTTTATAGTGGTTGTCTATAAGCTGTGTAACTTCGATCTCCCACTTGTCCAAGGCCTCCATGCTCAGAGATCTCAGGCGGCACAGCAGAGCAAATATTCTTTTATAGACTTAATGGCTCCTTCGTTTGCTTGAAAAAGGTGGTCTCACTTGTGGTAGTTGTAACTGCAAACTATCCTATTTTAGGATATCGTAACCCCGGAGTTCAGGGGGGTAATGGTAATGTTGCGGCAGCCCCAGTCCTACGTTCCAGATCCTTTGCAGGAACTTCTTCTCTATCTTGCTTGCTACGCCGTTGCAGAAGTTTGTGAAAATGGCGTCCAATCTTGAGAAGAAGTTTGTCACGTAGCTGACTCAACAAACATAGGCATAAACTCTGTCAAAGTTTCCACTCTTAGAGTACAGCTGTTAACAGTAAACGATATCTGCTTCTGAGTAGAAAACATCGAAATTTACTATTAAAAATCTCATATAAATAATGTCTGGCTCAGAGAGCTTCATTGAGACACGTCTTGCCGCATTGAGTGTAGGCTCCGCCCCCTCCAGATGTTCATTCTTTTTGTCAGGCCTTGGTTAGAATTTGGCCTGTGTTTAAGTCTTCTACTCCACCTTGGAGTCTTAATTTGGTTCTTAGAGTCCTTCAACAGGCTCCGTTTGAACCTATGCACTCTTTGGATATTAAGATGTTATCTTGGAAGGCTTTGTTTCTGGTGGCTATTTCTTCGGCTCGAAGAGTTTCGGAGCTTTCAGCCTTACAGTATGAATCGCCTTTTCTTATTTTTCACTCTGATAAGGTAGTTCTGTGTACTGCCTTGGGTTTTTGTCCCAAGGTTGTTTCTAATCAGAATATAAATCAAGACATTGTTGTTCCTTCTTTGTGTCCTAATTCTTCTTCTCATAAGGAGCGTTTGTTGCACAACCTGGATGTGGTTTGTGCATTGAAATATTATTTGCAGGCGACTAAAGATTTTCGCCAGTCTTCTTTATTTGTTGTCTTTTCTGGGAAGCGTAAGGGAGAGAAAGCTACGGCTACTTGTCTTTCTTGTTGGTTGAGGAGTGTTATTTGCTTGGCATATGAGACTGCTGGTCAGCAGCCTCCTGAGAGAATCACGGATCATTCCACGAGGGCTGTTTCATCTTCTTGGGCTTTCAAAAATGTAGCTTCTGTAGATCAGCTTTGCAAGGCTGTGACTTGGTCATCTTTGCATACTTTTTTTAAATTTTACAAATTTGATACTTTTGCTTAAGCATAGGCTTCTTTTGGGAGAAAGGTTCTTCAAGCAGTGGTGCATTCTGTTTAGATTAACTGTCTTGTCCCTCCCTTATCATCCGTGTCCTCTAGCTTGGGTATTGGTTCCCAACAGTAATTAAGATGATCCGTGGACTCACCATGTCATTAGAAAGAAAACATAATTTATTCTTACCTGATAAATTTATTTATTTCTTGACACGGCCCGCCCTGTTTTTCAGACATTTTGCTTTTCTATAAACTTCAGGCACCTCTGCACCTTAGATTACTTCCCTTCTCCTTTCCCTTTGGTCGAATGACTGGGGATTGTGGGTAGGGGGAGTGGTATTTGACAGCTTTTGCTGTGGTGCTCTTTGCCTCCTGCTGATCAGGAGTGATATTCCCAACAGTAATTAAGATGATCCGTGGACCATGTCAAGAAATAAATAAATTTATCAGGTAAGAATAAATTATGTTTTTTACTGTTTTAGGAATTATTTGTTTACATATAAGCAAAATGTATTATTATTGTAAAAAATATATTTTTGTGTGTAATATAACCATGTTAAACAGACTTTAAACCCTGTGAGATAGTTGCACACTTTAGTGACTTTTATATCCTCAGCAGAGGAAATAAAAAAGGGAAAATCTAAGTAACAGCATGGCGGCTCCCATTACTTTATAGAAACTAAAACTATTTAACCCCTTAATGACCACAGCACTTTTCCATTTTCTGTCTATTTTTACATTTCTGCGGTGTTTGTGTTTAGCTGTAATTTTCCTCTTACTCATTTACTGTACCCACACATATTATATACCGTTTTTCTCGCCATTAAATGGACTTTCTAAAGATACCATTATTTTCATCATATCTTATCATTTACTATAAAAAAAAATATAAAATATGAGGAAAAAATTGAAAAAAAACACACTTTTTCTAACTATGACCCCCAAAATCTGTTACACATCTACAACTACCAAAAAACACCCATGCTAAATAGTTTCTAAATTTTGTCCTGAGTTTAGAAATACCCAATGTTTACATGTTCTTTGCTTTTTTTGTAAGTTATAGGGCCATAAATACAATTAGCACTTTGCTATTTCCAAACCATTATTTTTCAAAATTAGCGCTAGTTACATTAGAACACTAATATCTTTCAGGAATCTCTGAATATCCATTGACATGTATATATTTTTTTTTAGTAGACATCCCAAAGTATTCATCTAGGCCCATTTTGGTATATTTCATGCCACCATTTCACCGCCAAATGCGATTAAATACAAAAAATCGTTCACTTTTTTACTAATTTTTTCACAAACTTTTGGTTTCTCACTGAAATTATTTACAAACAGCTTGTGTAATTATGGCTTAAATGGTTGTAAATTCTTCTCTGGGATCCCCTTTGTTCAGAAATAGCAGACATATATGGCTTTGGCGTTGCTTTTTAGTAATTAGAAGGCTGCTAAATGCCACTGCGCACTACACGTGTATTATGCCCAGCAGTGAAGGGGTTAATTATGGAGCATGTAGGGAGCCTTTAGGGATAATTTTAACTTTAGTGTAGTGTAGTAGACAACCCCTAGTATTGATCTAGGCCAATTTTGGTATATTTCATGCCACCATTTCACTGCCAAATGCGATCAAATTAAAAAAAAACGTTAAATTTTTCACAATTTTAGGTTTCTCACTGAAATCATTTACAAACAGCTTGTGCAATTATGGCACAAATGGTTGTAAATGCTTCTCTGGGATCCCCTTTGTTCAGAAATAGCAGACATATATGGCTTTGGCGTTGCTTTTTGGTAATTAGAAGGCCGCCAAATGCCGCTGCATTTCACACGTGTATTATGGCTAGCAGTGAAGGGGTTAATTATGTAGCTTGTAGGGAGCTTGCAGGGTTAATTTTAGCTTTAGTGTAGAGCTCAGCCTCCCACCTGAAACATGAGACCCCCTGATCCCTCCCAAACAGCTCTCTTCCCTCCCCCACCCCACAATTGTCCCCGCCATCTTAAGTACTGGCAGAAACTCTGCCAGTACTAAAATAAAAGCTATATTTGGGCTTTTTTTGTGTTTTTTTAGCATATTTACATATGCTGCTGTGTAGGATCCCCCCTTAGCTCCCAGCCTCACTGATCCCCCACCAAACAGCTCTCTAACCCTCCCCCTCTGCCTTAATGGGCGCCATCTTGGGTACTGGCAGCTGTCTGCCAGTACCCAGTGTAGTAAAAAAAATGTGCCTTTTTATTTTTTTAAATGATCTTTTCTGTAGTGTAGCTTCCCCCCCCCCCAAGATCAACCCCCCACCCCTTCCAGGTCCCTTAGCTGTTTATTTACAGCTTTAAAAACTTTATTTGGTTTTACTTTTCCCAGTTTATTTTCTGTAGTGCAGCGGTTCCCTCCCGCTCCCGCCCCGTGCACGCGCCCCGCCCGCCGCCCCCCGTGCACGCGCGCGCTCCCGTGCGCGCTCCCGCCCCTCCCGCCCCCGATCCCGCCCCCCTCCACTCCATTCGGCACATCGATGGCCGACCACCCGCCTCCCAGACTTGCTCCCACCCACCAACGATACCGGCCACCGATGTCTGGTGCAGAGAGGGCCACAGAGTGGCTCTCTCTGCATCGGATGGCCAAGGGGGGTTATTGCAGGATGCCTCGATGTCGAGGCATCACTGCAATAACCGGAAAGCAGCTGGAAGCGTGCAGGATCGCTTCCAGCTGCTTTCCAGACCAAGGACGTACGCCACACGTCCTCGGTCATTAACTGTCTTTTTTTTGAGGACGTGTGGCGTACGTCCTTGGTCATTAAGGGGTTAAACAACTAATATACTTTGAAACAATACATCTACACATTATCAGACTGACCTTTGCTTTGGATACACTATAATATATAGCATACATACATTGTCCAATGTCCCTTAAAGGGACACTGTACCCAAATTTTTTCTTTTGTGATTCAGATTGAGCATGACATTTTAAGCAACTTTCTAATTTACTCCTATTATCAAATGTTCTTCATTCTCTTGGTATTTTTATTTGAAATGCAAGAATGTAAGTTTAGATGCCGGCCCATTTTTGGTGAACAACCTGGGTTGTCCTTGCTGATTGGTGGATAAATCCATCCACCAATAAAAAAGTGCTGTCCAGAGTACTGAAACCAAAAAAAAGCTTAGATGCCTTCTTTTTCAAATAATGATAGCAAGAGAACGAAGAAAAATTGATAATAGGAGTAAATTAGAAAGTTGCTTAAAATTGCATGCTCTTTCTGAATTACAAAAGAAAAAAATTGGGTACAGTGTCCCTTTAAATAGGGTTACCTGGGGGGCGGAGCTAACCTAGCAAGGGAACAAGACGTGCTGTGTCTGAGCTCCTGCTAAAGTTTACAGTTTTTGCAAGATTAAAGTGGTCTACAGCACATAAATTCAGCAGCTCTATACATCTCTGAGCTGGGATCGATTTGGAGCATCAGCCGCACAAAAAATTGGCAACCCACCCGATATCGGGCAAAAGACCGCAGAACGGACCCAGCAGATCTCCAGGAGCCGGACCGGAGTCGGGAGATCCGGCGCTCCAGCCTGCCCTCACCTGCAACAGTTAGAACAGCTGAATAAAGGAAGATCGGTGAGTGGCATACATAGTGTGGGGCACATTAGGGAGAACTTATAATTACTGGCGGTGTAAAACTGAAAAAGGCGCGAAATATCGCCATTAGCCATAGACGTCACAGTCAAATACCGGAAGAGAAGGTGGGGGCGAACACCGTAGCGGAAAATCAGATAAGAAGTTGTGGGCTGCATAGGGGTACAAGGGAAGCCGGAACATTTCCATCACTAAACCGAAGGCAAATATAAGCCGACAGAATAGACTTAAAGGTGGAAGGCTACTATCACTGTTAGCGTGAATACTTGACTCAAGTGAAGCCTCATAAACTGACTCCAGTGCGGCCTAACCACTATATACCCCAATAGGAACCAAAGGTGTATGAATCAGCCCCTACAATCACAGTCCCACTACATACTCTAACTTATTAAGTAAAAGGAGAAGAGATAAAACCGCATACAGCCCCATCTTTAAATGAACTTGTGAACAGTGTGGAAGTTCCCTAACACAACTTCACTACAGCACTGACCCCTGCTGGTCTCACCTGGAACCACACAGAGTAATTTGTTAACGGCAAGACACATCCAAATTAAAGTTGTATAAAAGAAGCTCTCCTTCACCACCCTCTCCCCCCCCCTTTCCTGTCAGACAGCAGTGCTGACAGGTCATATCCCATATACCCTTTGCCGTGATCATCCTGTGAGGATAAATCCCCTGGGGAGAGGGGTGCTGATAACCTGTAACGCTGTACCGCCAAGCTGCTGCCTCCACTGAAGATTAAACACTATCTAGACAGAATCAAATCAAAACAAAACAAAAAATAGCGATCTAGAAGGAGGATGAATATGGATTAAAATGTAAACAACATCCTACCCTTTGCTGGGGGACCTAAACAATTAGCTACCTTTAAGAACAACATCAATGTAAATTGTTACATAGGATGGAAATTAAGAGCAATTCTCTCATCTATCTAAATAAATTGCCTGCCTAAAATAGAAAATTGACAAGCAAATCTGGATTACAGTCATCCATTATTCTGGATCACATCATTTATAACTCTATATCCCACAAGGGGAAGCCTCTCCAACTGATTAGGGGGTAGTCACAATTTCTGCCCTTTAGTGCTCTATAGCCTTCATTCAGCCACTACTAGGATGACCTCTAAAAGATCCGCTAAGGGGGATAAAACACCAAAATCTACAAGTATGTCCACGTTCTTTAAATCCTCACAAACAAACAAACAACTAATAGATGCAGAAGGGGAGGAAGAATCTGAAACAGACTCTCAACCATCTCTACAAGACAAAAGCCCGCTCACAAAGGCTGACCTCAGAAATCTAGTGTCCAAAAAGGACATAGCGGACAATTTCGGAAAATTATGGGAGAAAATAGATTCCATCCATACATCAGTAACCAGCAGTCTCTCTGAAATTAAATCAGATCTAATGGAGATGGGAAATAGGATTGAGACGTTAGAGGACCAAAAAGATTCTATGGTGGATCAAATGGACGAAATGTCCCAAACCATGTCTACACAACAACAACTCCTGGAAGAATTTCAAGATAAAATAGAAGACTTGGAGAACAGGAGCAGAAGGAACAATATCCGCCTTAAAGGAGTTCCAGAGGACATAGGTACCGCAGAAATCCCAGCTTATCTCTCCCAACTCTTCACTCAAATCACAAGCTCCCCAGCAGATTACACTTTCCACATTGAAAGAGCACACAGAGCGCTGAAAGCTAAACCCAAACCAGGCCTCCCCCCAAGAGACATTATACTCAAACTTACCTTCTTCCCCGACAAAGAAAAAATTCTGCAAGCTGCAAGAAAACACCCAACATACAAGTTCCAGGGCAATGTAGTCCAGTTTTATCAGGATCTCAGCATCAGGACACTACAAAGAAGAGGAGCCCTCCGTCCTCTAACCACCCTACTTAGAAAACAGCAGATACCATATAGATGGGGATTCCCATTTGCATTGCATATCTTGAAAGACTCGAAAACAGTCACTCTCAAGGATCCTGAAGACATACCAGAAATATGCAAAATTCTATCTCTAGAAACACCTAACACTTTAATACCCACAATCAACACAGGGAAGAACAAAGATCCAGAAAGACCTCCAGAACCCAACAAATGGCAGACAATCAACCATAAGAGACAGAATTTAAGAGAACTTAGAGCAAAAATTCCTTAGACGACTCCTAAGTCATCTTGAATCAAGGACTATATGTTAGACATCTCTCAGGGAGTCTGCTCAATACCCGAGGGGGACTTTTGGACTTGGAGTAGAAATCTACCCCAATTGACTCTTAACATCCCTGATGGTAAAAAAGGGGGTGATTCCCCTAACCCATAGTAAGACCTATCTAAAGGGGATATACTTTCCATACCTCCCACTAATCTAAAAGATGTTACGGGAATTTAGGTTCCCCCAGTGTTACTTACCACTTATTTCTATGATGTTTATTTGTTCATTTATACAGGGCCCTCATGTTGAGGGCTCCAAACTGTTATTTATTAAGTGTTTATTACTAATGTTTTTTCTTCTTGATTCCCTTCCCACTCCCCTCCCCTGTGACGACACGACTATAACCAACACAGTCAATGCAGAAACCAACTCATGTGATCCTGATCTCCTGATCTCCACCCAGCAAGGTATCCAACCCAGGGCTCTACAGGTAAAACACTTCCTACTACTACATCCACATATAGACACAACACTATGATCCCTAAAATTAAGATATTATCCCACAATGTCAGGGGATTGAACACTAACGTTAAAAGAAAGATAGCGATGACACAATACAACTCTTTACAAGCTAACATACTGTTCCTCCAAGAAACGCATCTACTTAAAGATAACATCCCAAAATATTGGGCAAAACATTTTGACAAGCACTACCACTCCACTGCAACGTCCAAAAAAAGTGGCACATCCATTTTGATACATTCATCTCTCAAATTTACCACAGAATCTATAATAACAGATACTGAGGGGAGATACCTAATCGTTAGAGGTAAGATACTAGAATCAGAAATCACATTATGTAATATATACGCACCAAATGAGAACCAACATAAATTTTTTCACCATATATCACATTTACTCACCCAATGGTCACATACTAAAATATTTTTGGCAGGAGACTTCAATATCACTATGCTACCTATTAAACCCACAGACACCAAACCTCTGACCAATAAACAGACGAGACATAATCGCATAGTCAAATCAATCAAAGATACCTTACTTCCTCACTCCCTGATTGAGACTTGGAGCACCATGTACGGTCAAACAGATGACACAACTTTCTACTCAGCAGCGCACAAAACTTATGTCAGACTTGACTATATATATACCAGCCAAATCTTACAACCCTTACTGAACAACTCACAAATACACACTTGTGTATGGTCCGACCACTCTATAATCACCCTAACGATTAATGGCATTACAGACCCACTCAGAAGCAGAACGTGGACTTTTGATCCATCTTACGTTAAAAATACCCAAACATTCGATAACATACTACAACAATTAACAGAATACTGGCACATAAACACAGAAGCTACAAGTAACCCAGGGATTGTATGGGCAGCTCATAAAGCAGTCCTCAGAGGGATACTAATTAAAGAAAAAACAAGACAGATTCAAAAACATAGACAACAACTACAACAACTTTACACAGAGATCGAGGAACTAGAAAGGCGACATAAATACAACAAAACTAAGACTAACCTCAAACTACTCCAAACTAAAAGATCCACATTAACCTCACTACTTCATGCACAAGCTACCAGAGCCATTCATAAAATCCAGGCACAATACTTTATATTTGCGAACAAACCCGACAAATACATGGCACATAAAATCAGAGAAAGGTGCAAGGCCTCGGTGATCCCACTAATTGAGACACATGACAACACCACTACCTCACACCCACAAGAAATTGTAGACACTTTCGCAAGATACTATGGAGAACTATATAATGGGGAAAAAGTTACACGTAATCAGGAAACAGAAACAAAGTCTTCAGAATTTTTCTCACAAACTCAGTTACCTAACATAACTTTAGAACAGAGGGAAGCAATCAACGCCCCAGTCTCCACTGTAGAAATACTGGGAGCCATCAAAGACCTTAAATCGGGAAAAGCAGCAGGACCAGATGGCTTCCCAGCTGAATATTATAAATTATTCAAAAACTCACTCACCCCACACTTGGTTAAGTTCTGCAATCACGTTATGGAAGGAGGAGATATTCCCCCAGATCTATTAGCGGCCAAGATAGTTGTGATACCCAAGCCGAATAGAGACCACAAAAAATGCCAAAATTACCGCCCAATATCTCTCATAAATCAGGATCTTAAGATCTTCACAAAAATACTTGCAAATCGGCTCAAACACATCATCCCCCACTTGGTTCATCCGGACCAAGTGGGATTTATTAAAGATAGGGAAGCCCCAGACAACATCCGAAAGGTTACCAATCTAATACAATTCTTGGGAGAGACAAGAACGCCTTCTCTGCTCCTATCTTTGGATGCAGAGAAGGCGTTCGACAGAATAGACTGGGACTATATGTTCTTAACACTACACCATATGGGCTTTGAGGGAGGATTCATAAAAGCTCTAAAAGTAATATACTCATGCCCAGAGGCCCAAGTTTCCTCAACAGGATACAAATCAAAACCCTTTCCAATACGAAACGGTACCAGACAGGGGTGCCCTCTGTCCCCACTACTATTCGCGCTCTGTATAGAACCACTAGCAATCGCGATCCGTTCACACCCAGACATATCAGGAGTTAAAATAAATCCATTAGAATACAAACTTTCTCTATTTGCGGATGATGTCCTGTTGACCTTGACGAACCCATTAATATCTCTACCGAACCTCTACCAGACAATAAAGACATTTTCAACCATCTCAGGATTTAAAATCAACCCAGACAAGTGTGAAGCCCTACCCATTGCAATACCCCAACAAACTAAAATAATTTTAGAAAAACAATTTCACTTTAAATGGATGAAACACACACTAAAATACTTAGGTATCCAGATTCCAACTTGCTCCACTCAGCTATACAAAGTAAATTATACCCCACTATTTAAACAAATTAGACGAGATATGGCAAAATGGAAGAGCTTTAATTTCTCCTGGCTAGGTAGAATAGCGGCGGTTAAAATGAACGCCATGCCTCGAATACTGTATTTATTCAGAACCCTCCCGATAAAAATAATAAAACCAGAACTGGAAACACTGCAAAAAGACATCTCAGCATTTATTAGGGGAGATAAGACGAGCAGGATAGCAAAATCCACCTTAAACAGACATAAGTCACTCGGGGGCATAGGTGCACCAAACATAATAGAATATTACAATGCAGCCAGACTAGCGCAAGATACACTACTCCTGAAAAGGTCAAAGGGAATAATATGGCCCAAGTTAGAAGCGAACATAGGGGGGTGGGAAGAAGCAGACTCAATTGTTTGGGACCCAGAGAGGGCTCAGAAAGATAGAAAGACATCTACACCCTACACCACAAACCTCACTGTAAAGATCTGGAAAACAGCGAAAACGAAATATAAACTACTACAGCAACATTCTATATCAATACCACTTAGATATCTAATATCAGAAGACCTTTGGACCCAAATCAAAAAATGGGAAAACAAAGGTTTATACAGAGTGGCGGACTACTTAACAGGACATAACATACTGACGTTTAACCAACTACAGACAAAGATTGACCCCCTGAAGCTACACTGGTACTTATACCTACAGATACACTCCGCTCTACAATCATATTTAAAACACCCTAGAGAACAGACCTCCACACCTATCGAAACCTTCTGTAAATCAGAAGAACGCAACAAACATACCATATCTCTACTATATGTATCTATGCAGACCACCCACAACACCACCAAGACCACGACTATGCTGGCCTGGGAACAGGAACTACTTATCTGCAAAGACAAAAAGACATGGGAATCACTGTTTCAAAACGCAGAAAGAGGGTTGATAAGTGTAGACCTTAAAGAAAATATCACCAAAACAATTCACAGATGGTACTTAACTCCTACACGAACGGCTCATATGCACCCCCAAGGCAGCAGATTATGTTACAGAGGCTGTGGAGACATAGGGACATACAGACACATGTGGTGGGACTGCAAAGATGTTAGGGGTATATGGAGCAGACTATCCGCATTTCTCAGTCAGATGCTAGAAGAAAATATTAGTCTAACGATCCAACAAGCTTTATTACATGAACATCTCAGTAAATTCCACAAACATATCAATACATTTATTAAGATCTTATGCACAATCTCGAGGATATGCATAGCTAAATATTGGAAATCTGGAACTCCAACCTGGACTGAGATATATAATAGAATCCAACACACATACACCATGTACGAGACAGCTTCATATACATTAGATAACAGGGAAACCTTCCAAGCAGTGTGGTACTATTGGATAAGCAAAGGGTCCATAACCTCACAAGATAACCGGAGATCAGGGATCTAAAGGACCATCAAACTATAGTCGTGTCAAACACTTTGACGCACACATACTATGATCTGTGACATAAGATGACATCACCCATCCCTATCCCCCCCCCCTTATAACCCCCTTTCTTTTTTTTTCTTTTATAGTTTCCCCTTTCTTCCTTATTTATTTATTTCTTTTTTGTTCTTGATCTATCTGTTCTCAGTTGTTATACCGTAAGGTTTCAAATTCATATACATGATTACTCTAAGATAATAATGATTCAGCCAAAAACATCCAGTTAGTGAAATACAGAGTTAAGAAACAATCTGTACCAAAGATTAGAATGTCATAACACAAGGAAGAAATGCTAGATAGAATATATACTCTAATAACCTATTGTTAAATGGCTGATAATGCTTGATGAATCAAAGACAGTTCTAAGATAGAATCAATTTGCAGTGAATAATGATGTAGGGATGAGATAATTGTGTAACTATGTAACAATGCGGTTTGGCTAGGATTTTTCACTCTTATATCATTGAATACTTGTAATGCAATATCCCCCAAAATCAATAGACAACGGAAGAATAGATATTGTATGCTATGTTAATTCATTTTATGCATTCTTGTTCTCTGAAAAATATAAAACAATAAAAAACTATTTAAACATAAATAGGGTTACCTGTATTATCTAGGTGCTAGTGATTTAAAAAAAGTAGTGTAATACTCTGACTCATTATACCCTAACTGCACCAAGCCATCAATATATAATACACCATAACCACACACCATAATTAACCCTTTATAACCTAAATCCCCTGTAACCTCTCCCACAACACTTATTTTTCCGGCCCCCACTATGGGCTTGGTTACGAGTAGAGCGCTGTTTAGCTCTCCCACTCGAGGGTGAACTGCGCTAGAAGTAAGGTTTTTGCATACATCAGGTTGTGCTCGTATTATGAGTTGAAAGTAAACTGTTTTTTGCTTGCGCACTATCCTGCCTTGTGTAAAAAGCCGAACTTAGGATATTGCACACATGATAACCTATTCCCTCTTAGAAGTCAATGGAGCAAAAAAGTGGAGACGGGATTACTCGGGCACAAACCCGATTGCATATTCTCAAGTAGACTAACCCGATATGAAAATATGAATATTTCCCATTCTAATTTTCTTCACCTAGAAGAATATGTCTATATATATCTGATTTTTTTTGCACAAATATATATATATATATATATATATATATATATATATATATATATATATATATGAATGATTATATATAGGTATAGATATATACAACTATGTATAGCAGTGATGTGCAGTGACCTCAGATGCTGGTGAGGCACTGGCTGTGATACCCCCAAGAAAAACACACACACACACACACATATATATATATAGTACCTTATCTAACGGTTAACCTAAGGACTAAGGGATTCAAAGATTTTTGGGTAAGGTACTACTTTTCTGATCTTATGTGTCAGTGTGCCATGTGGATTCATTTTGAATCCTTTAATCATTAGGTTAACCGTTAGATAAGGTACTAGTACTATTCTGATCTGATGTCTCTCAGTGGGCCATGTGGATTAATTTTGAAATTTGATCAATTCAAAATTAAATTAATCCACATGGCACACTGACACATCAGATCAGAAATGATTAGTCCACAGTTAGGTTAAATAAGGTTAGAAGTGCCTGGCTGCTTCAAATTTTCATGACATGCAATTGCAGACATGCACAGAGTGTGAGTGTACACTATATAGTTGTTGCACAAAAAAAACAAACTTTTTTTCACTGACCACGGTAAAGGAGAGGAGTGCTCATTGCTCAGAGTCATTCAAGTAGTTGGTAACCAACCAAAGCGTTATGACGTTATCCCATCCCCTGACCCTCAGTAACATACAGGCTCATGGCTTATATTTTATTTTTTACAAAGTTGTACAACAATAATCATGTCTAAGTACCTGCCAGAGTGCCACTGTGCCAAATAACTTTTTGAAAAGTGTGAGAAAATTAAGGTTAGCAGCTCCTGGCAGCTTGGCTGCTTCAAATTTTCATGCACAGCACAAGCACAGCCACAGAGCACAATTTGGGTAAATTAGTAGTCTGTGCTGCTGTGCATGAAAATTTGAAGCAGCCATGTGCTGCTAACCTTAATTTTCTCCCTCTTTTCAAAACAATATTTGGCACAGTGGCACTAGCCTGGCAGCAGTAGACATCATTATTGTTGTACAACTTTGTAAAAAATATAAGCCTGTCATGTTGCTGAGGGTCAGCAGGGAATGGCTGGGATTATGGGATAAGAATGTGGCTCTTCGATGCCAGTGAGAAGGAGAGCTGAAGTGCATACCTGCTCAAATAAATATTCTAGTTGCTATCAAACACATTACAACTTCTACTACAGTCAGTCACAGATCAGTCACGGTTAGCTAAATTTAATATAAGCACCCCCACCATTATTTATCAATATAATGGGGTTTGGCAGGGTTTACAATACAATTAATTATTATTAAAGTTAGAGTACTCTGTGACTGTTATAGTACTTTTTAGAGATTAATATACTTTTAATTTAATTTACTGTGCAGTGTGTTGTGTTCAACCCAGACTTTACTGTGGTTCTGTAACTGGACTAAACATTTTAGTCACATGGTGTTCTTGCTTCTGAAATTACATGTACACAGTAATTCAGATTGCATTTCCTTTAGATTTTCATTGCAAAGTGAAATAATGGTGGGGGTGCTTATATTAAATTTAGCTAAGCTGACCCTAAAGCCTTTATCTTCTTCCTTAGAAAAAAAAGTCCCTCAGGGAAAATATATAGTAGATATAAATATCACCAGTGAGACTTGGCTTATTTAACCTGACAGCATTAACCATTTTATACAATGCAGATGACAGAGCAGCCTCTGTATGACAGGAGTTTTTAAACAAATGTCTGCTCTTAGATGACATAATAAAATAGCCGTCTCCCTTATTATTTTCATAAGTTGTGTAAAGCAATCTAAAAAATAAAGCTATTACACCATGTCCCTAATTACAATTAGTTTCTAAGAATAAATCATCAGTAGTTTTGTCTTTTTTTTGCTTATGAGCCTGATATATATATGACTACATTTGGGCCTCACATATGCAGGAGGATAGTGCTTAGCATAAAGGGACGTGCTGACTTGCTGTTCTCATCAGTACGTGCCACTATGTGAGGCTTATTCTACCTTTAGATCTTTAATGCTTGGGTGTAGCACAATGCAAGCCTTACTTGTACATGTACTGTCTGTCTGACACTGTGTTCGTGTTGTTGTATGTGTTGATGTCTGATTTACCTGAGAGGTCGTCTCCGGCTTGCTCCTCCGTCCACGCCTCACGGTCTTCCACACACACACACAGCAGCTGACAGCTCCTCCTAGCCACGGCACACACTAAATCCCAGCATATCAGCTCCAGCTCCTGTACTGACTCTGTCTCTGAGTCTGTCTTCTTCCCGCCTGAACTTCAAGTCTGTGTCGGGCAGCGCGACGTCACTCAGCAGCAACCCAGCAGGCACGCCTCCCGGCAGTGGTGATGCTGTGTGACCTAGCTCCATCATGGAGGCGGTTTTGAGAACCACCTCCATTAGAGCATGTATGGGGCCCGGCAAGTCACCACTGGGTGGCACTAAAGTGAAACTATATTCACTATTATTCAGATCCATGTTGCGCAATTTATGGAGGGCAGCGGACCGGCTCACTGCCTCCTAATTGCGCAACATGAATGCTGAATTTAATTTGGCAGCGCAAGCACACTAGCGCAGTATGAAATATGATGTGGGTAATCGCGGGGGGATGGGGGGTGTACCCTTGGGGATGGGGGTGGCTCAAAACCCCCCCCAAAAAACATATTTTTATTTTTTAAATAAACATTATTTAAAATCTTCCTTCTGTGATTGGACAGGGGAGGCACTGCCTCCCCTGCCTCCTATTACTGCACGTCATATTATATATATATATATATATATATATATATGTATATATAGTGTGTGTGTAATATTGGTATGTTTGTGTGTATACAGTATGTGTGTGTGTATATGTATATATATATATATATATATAATATATATGTATACACACAAACATACCAATATTACACACACACACACTATATATATATATATATATATATATTGGTATGTTTGTGTGTATACAGTATGTGTGTGTGTGTATATATATATATATATATATACATACATGCATACATGTATGTATATATATATATATATATATATATACACATACATACACGCATATGTATACTGTATATATATATATAAAATAACTATTACAAATATATATATATAAATATATATGCACCAGATGTGTTGATGATCAAAGGGAAGGAGGCTGGGGCACTTTGCCCAGGCCGGACAACGGCAGACAATAAAGAAGCAGCCCCCTCGTATCCCATCCTTACCATAATTTACTGGCCCTTCTGCCTGTGTAAGGCTGTCAGTGCCGCGCTCGGGAAGAGAGGAGGATGGGGAGACTGCACTTGAAGAAGAGTTCACGCAGCATGCCATGCATTGCAGTAACACAATCAGGCTTTTGTTGGTGGCGGGGGCTGGTTCTGGACTCCTGATCTATTCCTTTTGCTTCTCTTTTGCGCTATGACTTGGCTCCTGCTGTTACTACTTGGGAACTGATCTTTGGCTTAAACCTGACTACCCCTTCTACCTAGTGATTTGCCTTCTGACTCTACTCTGTGTTTTGTCCTTGAACTGCCTATCCTTTCTCCTGTTTTTTTGTGGGGGGGGGTTTCAGTGCCTATTTTTTTGATACTCGGGTACCTATTACTATCAAAAGCACTAAGAGGTTTAACAAGTGCGGGTCAGAGAGTGCTGGTAATGGGTCAGACTGCAAAGCTGTAATCTGACTGAGCACTGTGACGGTGTCACCGCTTGCCACACCACTCCCGACCACCTCAGCTGCTCAGTCAGTGTCACATTTGATCACATGATCACATCCATGTAATTCGGGAAATTCCATCCTGAAATGAGTGGCTGACTGGCAGTGGCTGAGCCTGTAATTTTGTTTGTGCAGTCGCAGTGCTGCTTACTGGCGGTTCTGCCACTGCGCTAGTGTGCTCTCTCACACAAACTGTTGCTTGCTGGCAAGTGGCAAATTGCTGCTCTCCAGTCTCCGCTGCCTCTGCCGGCCCACTGGGATTTTTTTTCCCGGTATCCCGGCGGACCAATCCAGCCCTGGGGGCGAGAACTAGGATGGTGGTGCAGTCTACTCAATGAGCAGTGGACAGGGCTACAGTAATGCTGTTAAGGGATGTCCATTCTTCTCCCGGGCACTGTTACACAGCAGGAGGAGGATTAATGCCAGAGTGAGTCAAACATGCAACTCACATTATAAAAGACAGGAGCGGTCTAAATCTCACAGTGATTCACTGAAGTCTGCCCCCTGTCAAGTGCTGCCTAGGTCCATTGAACCCACTTGGTCCCATGGTTGAGCCGGCCCTGGGCTGTGCTCCACTTGCATTATCATGCCTTCCCCATCATGAGTCCCCTTGCAAAACAGGGTTCTAGGTGTATGGAAAGTGTATAGATTTGTCTTTACAACAGGGGCGGGACAATTTCTTAAATATAGGTGTGAGAGTTCATGATTCATTACTCCTGTGAATTGCTCTTTCCGGCCACTAGGAGGAGGCAAAGATTTCCAAACCTCTTGAGAGAGGCCCATTTTCCCTTCAGAGTGTAGTGTTTGTTGGAGGGCTGTATTGGGAGTATGGGTAGTAACACGTTTTTCACCTCATGGGAATTGGCCACAAGCCTGCCATAGGTCTCGCAGGGATCTGGCCTTTGGCTCCTCCTGTTGGGACATCAGTATACTCCTATTCCATATCCTCTTCTGATATGTTTCAGCACTGGTTTGGCTTTCTACTGGTTCTTTCCAGGATTTGATTGCCTATTGGTAAGTACTAGTTTTATTGTTGAGCACTCTATCAGCCTCTTTTTTAGGCAGTGGGAGCATCTCATAGCTACAATACAAAGGTTTGCTGCTACAGTAAATAAACGGAAGCAAACGCTCTCACAAAAACTCCATCACAGCCTCCATCTTTCATAGGATGGTGGAACAAAGACCGGTCTTGGAAGCCGCTATTACAATTACTGATATGATCCCTGCACATCTTTCTCTCCAATAAATCTCGCCCTGTGTTCTCTAATGTGCCAGGGATCCAACCCAATTCTAGATTAGATCTGCCTGGCCTGAAGTGTGCATAGCTAATAGGTTCATAGTCTGTTGTACAAACCTGTGACACTACTGCTGAATAGATGACGGAGGCTCTGGGTGTCACAATTCCAGCCTCCAGTCAAGAAATGTGTCTCTCTATAGAGCTGTGATCTTCTGTTGAATATTATGCTTCAGCTGAAAGGAATTCATAACACCAGAATATAATGTTCTGCCAGCCCCAACGGTCATATCCTAGTATAACAGCTCTCCACGACTGTAATTAAGTTGTTGCTAACAGATGAGGAGAAATAACGCTATAGGCTTTTGAAAACAGAATCACACAGAAACCATTTAGATTCTGCTGAAATTCATACAAGGGACGTCAGCAAGACAATAGGTTACCCAGGGAAGTTGCTTACATAAAATACACTGGCAGATTCTAGTTCTAGAATGTACAGAATATTCCTTACAGCAATATTTTCATAGACGTAGCTTTGTAAGTGACTGTAGTCATTTCTGTCCAATGACCACATTCTGGCTGTGCTTATAGATGTATCATGAATAAAGCTTCATTACTTTAACTCTAGAAAGGACCATCCCATTCTGAAAGAATCTAGGTTTACACAATTAGCAGTTAATGATGTAAGATGTAGGCAATATGTATAAAAATGGTACAGATTATACAAAAGGAGAATTCAGAAATGAACAGCTTAAATATCTGTACTAATAATGATATTAAATGGCATTACCTGGGGCAACATGGACTTTAAACAGCTCTAGTTGTAATAATTTCACTTAAACCTCAGAGCCTGCTGTATATATGTACTATAGAAATTAGGGCTGACGTGTAAGTTTTGGAAACCACTACATCCAGAGTCAAATATTTTACCAGCCCTTGTGATGTTAATAGTGTTGAGCTATTTATGGGATGGGTGCCACGTAATCTTGGCATCACTGAGCCCAATATACTAACAACAGACTTGTACTTGGGCAAAAAAAACAGGGACGTGGCTATGAAGGTGATTAGAGGTGGTCTAAATGATCTCTTCTTTACTTTTTACACAAGTTTTCCGGTTACTGAATCTATCCAACCTGCCCACAACGTTAACCCTATACCCAGCAGTGAGAGGCAGTCTTACAGATCATACCAGGGTACTACAGTATCGGCCGTTGCTTCACTTTACAGCTTTGTGTGACTTCTAGAAAAGAGTATTACTAATGAAATGTAACCTGTGTTTTATTTACAGAAAAATATAGCGTTTTTCTTTAGAAGTTAGCGTCTCTATGTTGAATGCAGAGACTTCAGTAACCCTGATATGAAAGTACATCACTAATAGCATAAGATTATAGTGTTTTCAATCTACAGCAGAAATAGGGACAGTTTAGTTTCCGACTATTGCTTTATAATACAAAATGTGCAACTCTGTGTCGCCCTACATGTTCTTCGTGCTGGTTTAATATGAGTTGATCACAGACTGAATCTTTTTCCAGCACATGTACAATGCGTTTATCCTGTGCGTGGTTTGGTGCAGAGTAAAAGTAGAATTACAGGTGAATCGTTTGCCACATTCGAGGCACTTGTGCGGCTTTTTTTCCCTGTGGCTCATTTGGTGTTTAACGAGAAAAGAATGTTTAGTGAAGCTTTTATCACATTCTGGGCAGTTGAGGGAGGAAGATTTATTTGGGTGGATTTTGGGATGTTGCTGGTAGTTGGAGCTACGGAGAAAACTCTTGTCGCACTCAGTACAATTATAGGGCTGCTCCCCTGTGTGTGTTCTGTGATGGGTCACAAGGGTTAAACTGCGCCTGAAGCTTTTCCCACAGTCGAGGAAGTGTAGGGCTTTTCTCCACTGTGAATCCTCTGGTGATTAACCAAGTGCGGGTGCTGGATAAAGCTCTTAACGCATTCAAAGCACATATAGGGTTTCTCACCAGTGTGGGTTCTCATGTGCATGGTGAGATATGTGCAGCGACTGAAACATTTCCCACATTCTGAGCAGGTATAAGGTTTCTCCCCAGTATGTGATCTCTGGTGGTTCTTGTACTCAGAAATCTGGATGAATCGTTTCCCACAGACATTGCACTGGTACAGTCACTCACCTGTGTGAGTTTTGATGTGTCGCAGGTGAGCTGACTTACAAGGACTTCCCTTCCCACAATCATCACAAATAAAGGCATCTGGATTGGCTGGCGTTCACTTTTGTTTTTTCTTCTTTTTAACTGTTTCTTCTGCTTTAAAAAACAATTGTACTGGTGTGCTCATCTGATGCTGCTGTGGTATGGTGCTCAATGCTGTTACACACATTCCCAGCACCAGAAGATGCCTCTTTTGTCTCAATTAGCTCTTGTTTAATCTTGATCATTTTCTAGACTTTGATTGCCTATTTATTATCTATAATTTTCTTCTCTTTAAAAGACTCTTTCTGACTTGAATTAATATATTGACCAGTGCTGCTTATTGCCCATAATTACAGATTGTTTCCCCGCACATCATCAGTACCGCACTGCATGCCGGGACACCCCCTTTAAATTTTTAAGTCATTTTTATTTTTAGCATGTATCAGGTATTACACACTTAGATTTGTCAGAATTCCACATGGGTCTTATGAGCGTCGACTTTTGAGTCTGCGTGCATCGGGATAGTGTGTGTAGGTTTCTCGAGATTGTGCGTGTCAGGTTTTTTGCACACAGGTTAGTTTTGCCATGCTTTTTCCTTTATCTTACTTGGGTAATATGTACGCTCTCTTTTGCCTAGTGCACTATATTGATGTCAGGCATGCAGTCTGGTCCATCTCCTAGTCCGGTTTATTCTTTTTTTATGTTGGCTTAGCGAGGTTTGGCATTGTAAGTTTTTAGGAGCTGCTTCTAAGAGGTAAAATTTTTCCCTTACTTAAAGAGCTCTTTTTTGAGGGTTTAACTATTGATATAACTATTTATAAGTAATTTATGTACATTTCTAGTTTTCAAAAGTTCTGCTGTTATGGAGCCTTCTGATTCTGTCCCTAAATCTACTTTTGAAGCTGGGTCCTCTGAACACTTTCCTACCACTGTTAAATGTGTTTATTGTAAGCAGACTGAGGTTTTAACTTCAGCACAATTATGCAATACATGTTTAAATGTCCTAATGCATTCTGACCAGTCTAATGCTACTTGCTACTAAAGGTATTACTGCTCCTTCTGTTGGTTTCTTACAGGGGAGTTCTTCAGATTTTGCTCTTGGAGTTAAGGACTTTATTCGCTCTACAGTGCCTGAGATGTTGGCAGATATGCTGCCTTCAAATAAGCATAAAAGGTCAGTTTTTAATATAACGTCTACTAGCTCTAAGACTACTGAGATTAATGTTTCTGTTCATGAAAGTACTGAATCCTCAGAGGGAGAGATTTTTTTTTCTAATGATCAGGGGTCTTCCTCTGATCATGAATCAGAATCATCCTCTTGTTTATTTAAAATGTAACATATTCCTTTTAAAGGACATTTTTCTTACTTTAGAGGTTAAAGGTTCTAAGGTAGCTGAGGATAAGGGGCCAATTTATCAAGCTCCGTATGGAGCTTGATGCCCCTGTTTCTGCGCAAGCATTGAGGCTTGCCAGAAACAGAAGTCATGAAGCAGCGGTCTAAAGACCGCTGCTCCATAACTTGTCTGCCTGCTCTGAGGCAGCGGACAGAAATCAACACGATTAAAAACGATCGGGTTGATTGACACCTCCTGCTAGCGGCCGATTGGCCACGAATCTGCAGGGAGCAGCATTGCACCAGCAGTTCACAAGAATTGCTGGTGCAATGATAAATGCTGACAGCGTATGCTGTTGCCGTTTATCGATGTGCAGCAGACATGATACACTACATCGTATCATGTCCGCTCGCACTATGATAAATCTACCCCTATGTCTGAAAATCATTTAGATTTTATTTATAAATCTATGGTTAAATCTCTAGAGGTTTTCTCTGCCCCTGATGCTGTCTCTGAGATAGTCTATAGGGAATGGTCTAACACAGGTAATCCTTTTAATCCTTCTGCAAGGTTTAAGAATATGTATCCTTTACCAACTTCTACTATTGAACTTTGAAAAGCTGTTCCCAAAGTGGACAGGGCTATATCAACCTTGGCTAAGCATACTACTATCCCTTTGGAAGATAGTTATTCCTTTAAAGACCCTTTAGTTATGAAGTTTGATTCTTTCCATAGGAGGACTTTTCAGCAAGCAGGTTATTTTTTAGACCAGCAGTCTCTATTGCTGGTGTGGCTGCTGCCTCTTCCATTTGCTTGAATAGTCTTTCTGAGCAGTTTTCTGATTATTTGTGATGCTGTCTTTGACATAATTATAGGGACAGTCTAGTCAAAATGAAATTTTCATTATTCAGATAGGACTTGTAATTTTAATCAACTTTCCCATTTACTTTTATCATCAAATTTGCTTTGTATGTTCTTAGTTAAAACTAAACATAGGTAGGCTCATATACTAATTTCTAGACCCTTGAAGGATGCCTCTTATCACATGCTTTTTTATAGGCCGTTGCTTCACTTTACAGCTTTGAGGGGATCCCAGACTGAATCTTTTTCCAGCACATGTACAATGCGTTTATCCTGTGCGTGTTTTGGTGCAGAGTAAAAAGTAGAATTACAGGTGAATCATTTGCCACATTCGAGGCACTCGTGAAGCTTTTTTTCCCTGTGGCTCATTTGGTGTTTAACGAGAAGAGAATGTTTAGTGAAGCTTTTATCACAGTCTGGGCAGTTGAGGGATGAAGATTTATTTGTGTGGATTTTGCAATGTCGCTGGTAGTCAGAGCTATGGAGAAAATTCTTGTCGCACTCAGTACAAGTATAGGGCTGCTCCCCTGTGTGTGTTCTGTGATGGGTCACAAGGGTTGAACTGCGCCTGAAGCTTTTCCCACAGTTGCGGGAAGTGTAGGGATTTTCTCCACTGTGAATCCTCTGGTGATTAACCAAGTGCGGGTGCTGGATAAAGCTCTTAACGCATTCAAAGCACATATAGGGTTTCTCACCAGTGTGGGTTCTCATGTGCATGGTGAGATATGTGCAGCGACTGAAACATTTCCCACATTCTGAGCAGGTATAACGTTTCTCCCCAGTATGTGATCTCTGGTGGTTCTTGTACTCAGAAATCTGGATGAATCGTTTCCCACAGACATTGCACTGGTACGGTCGCTCACCTGTGTGAGTTTTCATGTGTCGCAGGTGAGCTGACTTACAAGGACTTCCTTTCCCACAATCATCACAAATAAAGGTATCTGGATTGGTTGGCGTTCGCTTTCGTTTTTTCTTCTTTTTAACTGGTTTTTCTGCTTTAATAAAAACACTTGTACTGGTGTGCTCATCTGGTGCTGCTGTGGTATGGTTCTCAATGCTGTTACATACTTTCTCAGCACCAGAAGATGCCTCTTTTGTCTCAATTAGCTCTTGTTTAATTTTGATCACTTTTTAGACTTTGCTTGTCTATTTATTCTCAAAGAACAAGAAAAAAGGCACCTTCACGGTTATGCGGTTAAAAAGTCTTTAGTTTATTTTCTTGAACAGCAAAACAAATTCTTAAGTTCAGCTCAGGATGGAAAGTTTGGGTTGTTCCCAGTGACCCACTGACGCGTTTCGGCTCGCTGGCCGTAATCGTAGTGTGAGGTTTAAGAATATGTATCCTTTACCAACTTCTACTATTGAACTTTGGAAAGCTGTTCCCAAAGTGGACAGGGCTATATCAACCTTGGCTAAGCATACTACTATCCCTTTGGAAGATAGTTCTTCCTTTAAAGACCCTTTAGTTATGAAGTTCGATTCCTTCCATAGGAGGACTTTTCAGCAAGCAGGTTATTTTTTAGACCAGCAGTCTCTATTGCTGGTGTGGCTGCTGCCTCTTCCATTTGCTTGAATAGTCTTTCTGAGCCGTTTTCTGATTATTTGTGATGCTGTCTTTGACATAATTATAGGGACAGTCTAGTCAAAATGAAACTTTCATTATTCAGATAGGACTTGTAATTTTAATCAACTTTCCAATTTACTTTTATCATCAAATTTGCTTTGTTCTCTTAGTATTCTTAGTTGAAACTAAACATAGGTAGGCTCATATGCTAATTTCTAGGCCCTTGAAGGATGCCTCTTTTCACATGCTTTTTTAATTGCTTTTCACAACAAGAGACTATTAGTTCATGTGGGTCATATAGATAACACTGTGTTCAGGCACAGCACAATACAAGTTTATAGATAATAAATACAAAGTCATGTGATTAGGGGGCTGTCAGAAAATGCCTAGATACAAGGTAATCACAGAGATAAAAAGTGTATTAATATAACTGTGTTGGTTATGCATAACCGGAGAATGGGTAAAAAAAAGGGATTATCTATCTTTTAAAACAATACAAATTCTATTGTAGACCGTCCCTTTAAGATTAATTCTAAAAGTATACATTTGGCAGTACTTTCCAGAAGGGCTTCGTGATTAAAATCTTGGTATGCTAATAGGGATTCTAAATGTAGGCTTTTATCTCTTTCTTTTCAAGGAAATATGTTATTTGGATCTGGTTTGGATCCACCGTGACTGGAGGTAAGGGAGCTTTTCTTCCTCAAAACAAGAAGTCCAAAGGTAAATCTAAAGCTTCTAATCATTTTTGTTCCTTTTATCAGAATAGGGAACAAAAAAAAATTCATCCTCTCAGAAGCAAGGTTCTCTGGGCTCTGCCTGGATGCCAAGTTCAAATTGGAACAGGTCTAAGCAATTCAAAAAATCTACTCCCTCCCTGAAGTCTACATGAAGGTAGGGCCCCCGATCCAGAGGTTCTGGTAAGGGGGGGTAGGTTGTGCCTTTTTCAGGAGGCTTGGTTTTAGTCTGTTTAGGGTCCATGTGTTCTAAATATAGTCTCTCAGGATTAATGAATATGTTACAAAGGAGCCAGTGAAGGCACAAGCTTTTCTTTCTAATGACACGGTGAGTCCACGGACCATCATTAATTACTGTTGGGAATATCACTCCTGGCCAGCAGGAGGCAAAGAGCACCACAGCAAAGCTGTTAAGTATCACTTCCCTTCCCACAAACCCCAGTCATTCTCTTTGCCTGCGTTGCAAGGAGGTTGTGAAGTTTTCGGTGTCTGATAAAAATTTCTGCAATCAAGATTTTATTGTTTTAAAGCAGAGTAGGTTTGCTCTGATCTTTCAGGTCCAAGTGAGGGAGGACACCCTCTCAACCCAAGTGAGCTGTCCTTCTGTCGGACAGATGTAGATTCAGGTAAGTGCCAAGTTTATTATTTTTATGGGGAAAATTTGGCACTTCAGCAGTTAAATCTGCATAGGACGTTAAATTTACCATTGACCCTATTGAGGGTTAATTGCAGGCAAATTAAGCAGGCACTGGAGAAGAGAGGAGTAGTTTATATCTTTATGTTGGGCTCTGTCTTTGTCCTTTTCTTCGGTTTAGATCCGGTCAAGGACTGTGTATGTAAAGTGCAGTTTTATTTTATGTGTTTTACAGAGTTTCACTGTTGTGGCTCTGCTATGGATCTTAATGGCCGCCGGGACCGCCCATGATCAAGGAGGCGGTTCCCTTCAGAGGCGGCAAGCAGTTTTAGTTCACTTCCTGTGAGTTCCGGAATAGAGACGTTAGTTACGTTTGCGGCTCGCCGCTCTGCTGAGATAGAGATCGCCCAGCCGACTAATTGCACAGTTCTGGAACGAAAACCGGATCTTTTGCATGCTAGATTGTCTGCGACCAGCAGGACAGGTAGGCACCTTAGCAAAAAAGCTGAGGTGTAGAGGCTGTCTGGGGTTGTTATAAGGACCGCTGCTCCGTAGTTACTGTTACACAAATAAAAATTTAAAGGGACAGTATCTTTTTTTATGTGATATTTCAGGTAAAATAAAAGCAGTTTTTAATTTTTTCTCTCTTTTATTGGTCAAAGATGGATCAAGAGGCCTTACAAAATGTTACGTGTAGTCTGTTTTTTGACTCTACGGTGGAACCACCAATCCCTTTTTGTTCTTCATGTTTTGAAAGAACATTGTGTTACAGGGATAGACTTTTTGATACTGAGCCATCATTAACTAAGGCAGATGCTGTTCAGGTGTCTTCTGTACCAGATATGCTGCAGCTTTCTCCTTACACGTCCCAACTTTTTCGTCTACACATGCAGTGCCCTGCGTTTCCTCTCACGCTCCGGTAGGAGTTTCTTTGCAAGATATTGCTGCCCAGGTATCCTCTGTGGTATCTGAGGCGCTGTCGGCTTTTCCCATGCTGCAGGGAAAACGCAAGAGGAAATTTAAAGAATTAGTGAGCAAGGTTTCTGATCCTGTTGCGGCTGCTCAAGATACTCCCTCTCAGAAGTCTGAGGAGGAAGACACTTAGCGTAGCGTCTGAGGGTGAAATCTCAGATTCAGACAGTATAATTCCTTCTTCTGATGCTGAAGTTGTATCCTTCAG
>NW_026512787.1:0-26964 GCF_027579735.1 Bombina bombina
GGCGCGAAAATGAGGCTCTACCTATGATTAGGGAAAGCCCCTAGAGAATAAGGTGTCCAATACAGTGCCTGCCGGTTATTTTACAAAATTCCCAAGATTAAAATAATTCCTCAAGGCTATGGAGTATAAAATATGTTTATATATAAATCGATTTAGCCCAGAAAATGTCTACAGTCTTAAAAAGCCCTTGTGAAGCCCTTTTTTTCTGTCTGTAATAAAAATGGCTTACCGGATCCCATAGGGAAAATGACAGCTTCCAGCATTACATCGTCTTGTTAGAATGTGTCATACCTCAAGCAGCAAAAGTCTGCTCCCTGTTCCCCCAACTGAAGTTAATTCCTCTCAACAGTCCTGTGTGGAAACAGCCATCGATTTTAGTAACGGTTGCTAAAATCATTTTCCTCTTACAAACAGAAATCTTCATCTCTTTTCTGTTTCAGAGTAAATAGTACATACCAGCACTATTTTAAAATAACAAACTCTTGATTGAATAATAAAAACTACAGTTAAACACTAAAAAACTCTAAGCCATCTCCGTGGAGATGTTGCCTGTACAACGGCAAAGAGAATGACTGGGGAAGGCGGAGCCTAGGAGGGATCATGTGACCAGCTTTGCTGGGCTCTTTGCCATTTCCTGTTGGGGAGGAGAATATCCCCACAAGTAAGGATGACGCTGTGGACCGGACACACCTATGTTGGAGAAAGAAAGAGAGGTAGCGGAAGCTTTTTGACCTCTCCTCTGCCCAGAGTAAATGACAAACAGAGAAGACGTTTGTCGAAATTCCTTAGTTGCCTGTAAGTAAAATTTTAGAGCACGGACTACATCCAGGTTGTGCAGTAGACGTTCCTTCTTTGAAGAAGGATTTGGGCATAAAGAAGGAACAACAATCTCTTGATTGATATTCCTGTTAGTAACTACCTTAGGTAAGAACCCAGGTTTAGTACGCAGGACTACCTTATCCGAATGAAAAATCAAATAAGGAGAATCACAATGTAAGGCTGATAATTCAGAGACTCTTCGAGCCGAGGAAATAGCCATTAAAAATAGAACTTTCCAAGATAACAACTTTATATCAATGGAATGAAGGGGTTCAAACGGAACGCCCTGTAAAACATTAAGAACAAGGTTTAAACTCCATGGTGGAGCAACAGTTTTAAACACAGGCTTAATCCTGGTCAAAGCCTGACAAAAAGCCTGGACGTCAGGAACTTCTGACAGACGTTTGTGTAACAGAATGGACAGAGCTGAGATCTGTCCCTTTAATGAACTAGCAGATAAACCCTTTTCTAAACCTTCTTGTAGAAAAGACAATATCCTAGGAATCCTAACCTTACTCCAAGAGTAACCTTTGGATTCACACCAATATAGGTATTTACGCCATATCTTATGGTAAATCTTTCTGGTAACAGGTTTCCTAGCCTGTATTAAGGTATCAATAACTGACTCAGAAAACCCACGTCTTGATAAAATCAAACGTTCAATTTCCAAGCAGTCAGCTTCAGAGAAGTTAGATTTTGATGTTTGAAGGGACCCTGTATCAGAAGGTCCTGCTTCAGAGGTAGAGACCAAGGTGGACAGGATGACATGTCCACCAGGTCTGCATACCAAGTCCTGCGTGGCCACGCAGGTGCTATTAGAATCACTGATGCTCTCTCTTGTTTGATTCTGGCAATCAATCGAGGAAGCAACGGTAAGGGTGGAAACACGTAAGCCATCCTGAAGTCCCAAGGTGCTGTCAGAGCATCTATCAGGACTGCTCCTGGATCCCTGGATCTGGACCCGTAACGAGGAAGCTTGGCGTTCTGTCGAGACGCCATAAGATCTATCTCTGGTTTGCCCCAACGTCGCAGTATTTGGGCAAAGACCTCCGGATGAAGTTCCCACTCCCCCGGATGAAAAGTCTGACGACTTAAGAAATCCGCCTCCCAGTTCTCCACTCCCGGGATGTGGATTGCTGACAGGTGGCAAGAGTGAGACTCTGCCCAGAGAATTATCTTTGATACTTCCATCATAGCTAGGGAGCTTCTTGTCCCTCCCTGATGGTTGATGTAAGCAACAGTCGTGATGTTGTCCGACTGAAACCTGATGAACCCCCGAGTTGTCAACTGGGGCCAAGCCAGGAGGGCATTGACAACTGCTCTCAATTCCAGAATGTTTATTGGCAGGAGACTCTCCTCCTGACTCCATTGTCCCTGAGCCTTCAGAGAATTCCAGACGGCACCCCAACCTAGAAGGCTGGCGTCTGTTGTTACAATTGTCCAGTCTGGTCTGCTGAACGGCATCCCCCTGGACAGATGTGGCCGAGAAAGCCACCATAGAAGAGAATTTCTGGTCTCTTGATCCAGATTCAGAGAAGGGGATAAGTCTGAGTAATCCCCATTCCACTGACTTAGCATGCACAGTTGCAGTGGTCTGAGGTGTAAGCGTGCAAAGGGTACTATGTCCATTGCCGCTACCATTAAGCCGATTACCTCCATGCATTGAGCCACTGACGGGTGTTGAATGGAATGTAGGGTGCGGCAAGCACTTTGAAGTCTGTCCTCTGTCAGGTAAATCTTCATTTCTACAGAATCTATAAGAGTCCCCAGGAAGGGAACTCTTGTGAGTGGAACGAGTGAACTCTTCTTTTCGTTCACCTTCCATCCATGTGACCTTAGAAATGCCAGCACTAACTCTGTATGAGACTTGGCAGTTTGAAAGCTTGAAGCTTGTATCAGAATGTCGTCTAGGTATGGAGCTACCGAGATTCCCCGCGGTCTTAGTACCGCCAGAAGAGCACCCAGAACCTTTGTGAAGATTCTTGGAGCTGTAGCCAATCCGAATGGAAGAGCCACAAACTGGTAATGCCTGTCTAGGAAGGCAAACCTTAGGTACCGATAATGATCTTTGTGAATCGGTATGTGAAGGTAAGCATCCTTTAAATCTACAGTAGTCATGTACTGACCCTCTTGGATCATAGGTAAAATTGTCCGAATAGTCTCCATCTTGAACGATGGAACTCTTAGGAATTTGTTTAGGATCTTTAAGTCCAGGATTGGTCTGAAAGTTCCCTCTTTTTTGGGAACCACAAACAGATTTGAGTAAAACCCCTGTCCCTGTTCCGATCGTGGAACTGGATGGATTACTCCCATTAACAAGAGCTCTTGTACGCAGCGTAGAAACGCCTCTTTCTTTGTCTGGATTGTTGACAATCTTGACAGATGAAATCTCTCTCTTGGAGGAGAGTATTTGAAGTCCAGAAGGTATCCCTGAGATATTATCTCTAGCGCCCAGGGATCCTGGACATCTCTTGCCCAAGCCTGGGCGAAGAGAGAAAGTCTGCCCCCCACTAGATCCGATCCCGGATCGGGGGCCCTCAATTCATGCTGTTTTAGGGGCAGCAGCAGGTTTCCTGGCCTGCTTGCCCTTGTTCCAGGACTGGTTAGGTTTCCAGCCTTGTCTGTAGCGAGCAACAGCTCCTTCCTGTTTTGGTGCAGAGGAAGTTGATGCTGCTCCTGCTTTGAAATTACGAAAGGAACGAAAATTAGACTGTCTAGCCTTAACTTTGGCTTTGTCCTGAGGCAGGGCATGGCCTTTACCTCCTGTAATGTCAGCGATAATCTCTTTCAACCCGGGCCCGAATAAGGTCTGCCCTTTGAAAGGTATATTAAGCAATTTAGACTTAGAAGTAACATCAGCTGACCAGGATTTTAGCCACAGCGCCCTGCGTGCCTGAATGGCGAATCCTGAATTCTTCGCCGTAAATTTAGTAAGATGTACTACGGCCTCCGAAATGAATGAATTAGCTAGTTTAAGGACTCTAAGCCTGTCCGTAATGTCGTCCAGAGTAGCTGAACCAATGTTCTCTTCCAGAGACTCAATCCAGAATGCCGCTGCAGCCGTGATCGGCGCAATGCATGCAAGGGGTTGCAATATAAAACCTTGTTGAACAAACATTTTCTTAAGGTAACCCTCTAATTTTTTATCCATTGGATCTGAAAAAGCACAGCTATCCTCCACCGGGATAGTGGTACGCTTAGCTAAGGTAGAAACTGCTCCCTCCACCTTAGGGACCGTTTGCCATAAGTCCCTTGTGGTGGCGTCTATTGGAAACATTTTTCTAAATATCGGAGGGGGTGAGAACGGCACACCGGGTCTATCCCACTCCTTAGTAACAATTTCAGTAAGTCTCTTAGGTATAGGAAAAACCTCAGTACTCGTCGGTACCGCAAAATATTTATCCAACCTACACATTTTCTCTGGTATTGCAACTGTGTTACAATCATTCAGAGCCGCTAACACCTCCCCTAGTAATACACGGAGGTTTTCCAGTTTAAATTTAAAATTTGAAATATCTGAATCCAGTCTGTTTATATCAGAACCGTCACCCACAGAATGAAGTTCTCCGTCCTCATGTTCTGCCACCTGTGACGCAGTGTCTGACATGGCCCTAATATTATCAGCGCACTCTGTTCTCACCCCAGAGTGATCACGCTTACCTCTTAGTTCTGGTAATTTAGCCAAAACCTCAGTCATAACAGTAGCCATATCCTGTAATGTGATTTGTAATGGCCGCCCAGATGTACTCGGCGCTACAATATCACGCACCTCCCTCTGAGCGGGAGATGTAGGTACTGACACGTGAGGCGAGTTAGTCGGCATAACTCTCCCCTCGTTGTTTGGTGAAATTTGTTCAATTTGTACAGATTGACTTTTATTTAAAGTAGCATCAATACAGTTAGTACATAAATTTCTATTGGGCTCCACTTTGGCATTGCAACAAATGACACAGGTATCATCCTCTGAATCAGACATGTTTAACACACTAGCAAATAAACTTGCAACTTGGAAATACAATTCAATTAGAATAATATTAAAACGTACTGTGCCTTTAAGAAGCACAGAAGATCTATGACAGTTGAAAATTAATAAATTGAAACAGTTATAGCCTCAATCCTTGTAAACAACACAACTTTAGCAAAGGTTTAATCCCATTAGCAAAGATAACAAATTCTGAAAGCAGGAAACAAATAACAGAATAAACGTTTTTTATCTCAGTCAAACTACAATTCTCACAGCTCTGCTGAGAGAAATTACCTCCCTCAAAATAAGTTTTGAAGACCCCTGAGCTCTGTAGAGATGAACCGGATCATGCAGGGAATACAATGAGTTGCTGACTGAAATATTTGATGCGTAGTAAAAGCGCCAAAAAAACGGCCCCTCCCCCTCACACACAGCAGTGAGGGAGAACAGAAACTGTCAGAAAACAGATTAAGCAACTGCCAAGTGGAAAAATAGTGCCCAAACATTTATTCACTCAGTACCTCAGTAAATGAAAACGATTTTACATTCCAGCAAAAACGTTAAACATAATCTCTAGTTAAACAGCTTTATGTATTTCTTACAGTGTAATTCTAGTGAAGTACCATTCCCCAGAATACTGAAGTGTAAAGTATACATACATGACATTATATCGGTATGGCAGGATTTTCTCATCAATTCCATTGTCAGAAAATAAAAGCTGCTACATACCTCTATGCAGATTCATCTGCCCGCTGTCCCCTGATCTGAAGTTTACCTCTCCTCAGATGGCCGAGAAACAGCAATATGATCTTAACTACTCCGGCTAAAATCATAGCAAAAACTCTGGTAGATTCTTCTTCAAACTCTGCCAGAGCGGTAATAACACACTCCGGTGCTATTTTAAAATAACAAACTTTTGATTGAAGATATAAAACTAAGTATAATCACCATAGTCCTCTCACACATCCTATCTAGTCGTTGGGTGCAAGAGAATGACTGGGAGTGACGTAGAGGGGAGGAGCTATATGCAGCTCTGCTGGGTGAATCCTCTTGCACTTCCTGTTGGGGAGGAGTAATATCCCAGAAGTAATGATGACCCGTGGACTGATCACACTTAACAGAAGAAATATAAGATTACCTTAATAAAGTAATCGATTTAGCCCATCACAGTGTCTGCCAGTGTTAAAGCCCTTAACTGAAGCCATCAATCTATACTGTGTCTCAGAAAATGGCTTACCTTCCCTCATGGGATATCTATCAGTCTTCTAGCACTACCAGGTCTTGTTAGAAAAAATGACTGAACATACCTTAAGCAGTATAAGCCTGCAAACTGTTCCCCCCAACTGAAGTTCTCCTGTACTCAACAGTCCTGTGTGGGAACAGCCATGGATTTTAGTTACAACATGCTAAAATCTATTTCCTCTCAGCAGAAATCTTCATCACTTTCTGCCTCAGAGTAAATAGTACAAACCGGCACTATTTTAAAATAACAAACTTTTGATTGAAGAAATAAAAACTACAAATCTAACACCACATACTCTTTACCACCCCCGTGGAGATGCTACTTGTTAGAGCGGCAAAGAGAATGACTGAGGGGGCGGAGCCTGAGGGGAGCTATATGGACAGCTTTGCTGTGTGCTCTCTTTACCACTTCCTGTAGGGATTGAGAATATCCCACAAGTAAGGATGAAGCCGTGGACTGAATACACCAAGTAAGAGAAATTGACATGGACACAGCATAGCCCCAATCCTTACCCATAAAAGGATTAAATATCTTCAGACACCATCTTCGCACATCCTCCACTGACAAAGGCAAAGAGAATGACTGGGGATTATGGGTAAGGGAAGTTACACTTAACAGCTCTGCTGGGGTGCTCTTTGCCTCTTCCTGTTGGCCAGGAGTTGAATATCCCACTAGTAATTGGAATGAAGTTGTGGACTCTCTATGCCATAGGAAAGAAATCTAGATTATTTGGTCACCAAGGCTTTTCTAAATCGCCATTAGCAAATAAGTGTAAACTTTTGACCTTTGAAACCTTAAAACTTAAGATACGTGGATCGCCTACAGAACCAAACTAACAAAAGTTTAATTAAGGACGTATTTTGCATTTTCCTTGCACACCTAGGGCTAGATTTATCAAGCCCCTACGGCAGCAAGTTCTCGCAAGAACTTGCTCGCCGTGATTTATCAAGCAGTGGTCACCAGACCGCCGCTTCCCTAAGCTATTCGCCACCTCTAAACTGGCGAAATTCAATCTCCTCGGTCGAGTACGACCGAGGAGATTGACAGCTCCTGTTCGTGCGTGATTGACTGTGCGCGGGCAGAGGGTGGGATTGCGCTCGTGTGCAATGCCAAATACCTGCGGATAATTTCGCCCCACCACAGGCAAGCTGAGGCGTACAGGGGCGCGTATACGCGCCCCTGTACGCCTCAGCTATAATAAATCTAGCCCCTAGTGTAGTTGAGTTTGTGTTGATTTTCTATTATGAGAGGTGTTATAACTGTATAAATTTGCAAACTTACCACCCAGATGGAAGGTCCCATACTTTAATTGTACAATCCATAGATGCTGTTAATAACCAACGGCCATCGGGACTGAAGGTCTAGCAAAAATAACAGGTAGAGAGGTCAGAATAACAGAATAGACAAATACATCATATGTCACCTGACACGAATATATAAAACAAACACAATTTTCAAAATAAAATGTTATGTTCTTTTGACTCTGAACATCATAAAACTTTAATTCACCACATCTAGGCCAGGTAAATATCCCTACATGCAGTTCATACTATGGAAATATGAAAGGAACATTAATTACAGTACAGTATATTTACATGATCCACACGTGTACAATAAAAACATAATTTATGCTTACCTGATAAATTCCTTTCTTCTGTTGTGTGATCAGTCCACGGGTCATCATTACTTCTGGGATATTACTCCTCCCCAACAGGAAGTGCAAGAGGATTCACCCAGCAGAGCTGCATATAGCTTCTCCCCTCTACGTCACTCCCAGTCATTCGACCAAGGACCAACGAGAAAGGAAAAACCAAGGGTGAAGAGGTGACTGGAGTATAAATTAAAAAATATTTACCTGCCTTAAAAACAGGGCGGGCCGTGGACTGATCACACTACAGAAGAAAGGAATTTATCAGGTAAGCATAAATTATGTTTTCTTCTGTTAAGTGTGATCAGTCCACGGGTCATCATTACTTCTGGGATACCAATACCAAAGCAAAAGTACACGGATGACGGGAGGGATAGGCAGGCTCTTTATACAGAAGGAACCACTGCCTGAAGAACCTTTCTCCCAAAAATAGCCTCCGATGAAGCAAAAGTGTCAAATTTGTAAAATTTGGAAAAAGTATGAAGCGAAGACCAAGTTGCAGCCTTGCAAATCTTTTCAACAGAGGCCTCATTCTTGAAGGCCCAAGTGGAAGCCACAGCTCTAGTAGAATGAGCTGTAATTCTTTCAGGAGGCTGCTGTCCAGCAGTCTCATAAGCTAAACGAATTATGCTACGAAGCCAAAAAGAAAGAGAGGTAGCGGAAGCTTTTTGACCTCTCCTCTGCCCAGAGTAAATGACAAACAGAGAAGACGTTTGTCGAAATTCCTTAGTTGCCTGTAAGTAAAATTTTAGAGCACGGACTACATCCAGGTTGTGCAGTAGACGTTCCTTCTTTGAAGAAGGATTTGGGCATAAAGAAGGAACAACAATCTCTTGATTGATATTCCTGTTAGTAACTACCTTAGGTAAGAACCCAGGTTTAGTACGCAGGACTACCTTATCCGAATGAAAAATCAAATAAGGAGAATCACAATGTAAGGCTGATAATTCAGAGACTCTTCGAGCCGAGGAAATAGCCATTAAAAATAGAACTTTCCAAGATAACAACTTTATATCAATGGAATGAAGGGGTTCAAACGGAACGCCCTGTAAAACATTAAGAACAAGGTTTAAACTCCATGGTGGAGCAACAGTTTTAAACACAGGCTTAATTCTGGCAAAAGCCTGACAAAAAGCCTGGACGTCAGGAACTTCTGACAGACGTTTGTGTAACAGAATGGACAGAGCTGAGATCTGTCCCTTTAATGAACTAGCAGATAAACCCTTTTCTAAACCTTCTTGTAGAAAAGACAATATCCTAGGAATCCTAACCTTACTCCAAGAGTAACCTTTGGATTCACACCAATATAGGTATTTACGCCATATCTTATGGTAAATCTTTCTGGTAACAGGTTTCCTAGCCTGTATTAAGGTATCAATAACTGACTCAGAAAATCCACGTCTTGATAAAATCAAGCGTTCAATTTCCAAGCAGTCAGCTTCAGAGAAGTTAGATTTTGATGTTTGAAGGGACCCTGTATCAGAAGGTCCTGTTTCAGAGGTAGAGACCAAGGTGGACAGGATGACATGTCCACCAGGTCTGCATACCAAGTCCTGCGTGGCCACGCAGGTGCTATTAGAATCACTGATGCTCTCTCTTGTTTGATTCTGGCAATCAATCGAGGAAGCAACGGGAAGGGTGGAAACACGTAAGCCATCCTGAAGTCCCAAGGTGCTGTCAGAGCACCTATCAGGACTGCTCCTGGATCCCTGGATCTGGACCCGTAACGAGGAAGCTTGGCGTTCTGTCGAGACGCCATGAGATCTATCTCTGGTTTGCCCCAACGTCGAAGTATTTGGGCAAAGACCTCCGGATGAAGTTCCCACTCCCCCGGATGAAAAGTCTGACGACTTAAGAAATCCGCCTCCCAGTTCTCCACTCCCGGGATGTGGATTGCTGACAGGTGGCAAGAGTGAGACTCTGCCCAGCAAATTATCTTTGATACTTCCATCATAGCTAGGGAGCTTCTTGTCCCTCCCTGATGGTTGATGTAAGCTACAGTCGTGATGTTGTCCGACTGAAACCTGATGAACCCCCGAGTTGTCAACTGGGGCCAAGCCAGGAGGGCATTGAGAACTGCTCTCAATTCCAGAATGTTTATTGGCAGGAGACTCTCCTCCTGACTCCATTGTCCCTGAGCCTTCAGAGAATTCCAGACGGCACCCCAACCTAGAAGGCTGGCGTCTGTTGTTACAATTGTCCAGTCTGGTCTGCTGAATGGCATCCCCCTGGACAGATGTGGCCGAGAAAGCCACCATAGAAGAGAATTTCTGGTCTCTTGATCCAGATTCAGAGAAGGGGATAAGTCTGAGTAATCCCCATTCCACTGACTTAGCATGCACAGTTGCAGTGGTCTGAGGTGTAAGCGTGCAAAGGGTACTATGTCCATTGCCGCTACCATTAAGCCGATTACCTCCATGCATTGAGCCACTGACGGGTGTTGAATGGAATGAAGGGTGCGGCAAGCACTTTGAAGTCTTGTTAGCCTGTCCTCTGTCAGGTAAATCTTCATTTCTACAGAATCTATAAGAGTCCCCAGGAAGGGAACTCTTGTGAGTGGAACGAGTGAACTTTTCTTTTCGTTCACCTTCCATCCATGTGACCTTAGAAATGCCAGCACTAACTCTGTATGAGACTTGGCAGTTTGAAAGCTTGAAGCTTGTATCAGAATGTCGTCTAGGTATGGAGCTACCGAGATTCCCCGCGGTCTTAGTACCGCCAGAAGAGCACCCAGAACCTTTGTGAAGATTCTTGGAGCTGTAGCCAATCCGAATGGAAGAGCCACAAACTGGTAATGCCTGTCTAGGAAGGCAAACCTTAGGTACCGATAATGATCTTTGTGAATCGGTATGTGAAGGTAAGCATCTTTTAAATCTACAGTGGTCATGTATTGACCCTCTTGGATCATAGGTGAAATTGTCCGAATAGTCTCCATCTTGAACGATGGAACTCTTAGGAATTTGTTTAGGATCTTTAAGTCCAGGACTGGTCTGAAAGTTCCCTCTTTTTTGGGAACCACAAACAGATTTGAGTAAAACCCCTGTCCCTGTTCCGATCGTGGAACTGGATGGATTACTCCCATTAACAAGAGCTCTTGTACGCAGCGTAGAAACGCCTCTTTCTTTGTCTGGATTGTTGACAATCTTGACAGATGAAATCTCTCTCTTGGAGGAGAGTATTTGAAGTCCAGAAGGTATCCCTGAGATATTATCTCTAGCGCCCAGGGATCCTGAACATCTCTTGCCCAAGCCTGGGCGAAGAGAGAAAGTCTGCCCCCACTAGATCCGATCCCGGATCGGGGGCCCTCAATTCATGCTGTTTTAGGGGCAGCAGCAGGTTTCCTAGTCTGCTTGCCCTTGTTCCAGGACTGGTTAGGTTTCCAGCCTTGTCTGTAGCGAGCAACAGCTCCTTCCTGTTTTGGTGCAGAGGAAGTTGATGCTGCTCCTGCTTTGAAATTACGAAAGGAACGAAAATTAGACTGTCTAGTCTTGGCTTTGTCCTGAGGCAGGGCATGGCCTTTACCTCCTGTAATGTCAGCGATAATCTCTTTCAACCCGGGCCCGAATAAGGTCTGCCCTTTGAAAGGTATATTAAGCAATTTAGACTTAGAAGTAACATCAGCTGACCAGGATTTTAGCCACAGCGCCCTGCGTGCCTGAATGGCGAATCCTGAATTCTTCGCCGTAAGTTTAGTAAGATGTACTACGGCCTCCGAAATGAATGAATTAGCTAGTTTAAGGACTCTAAGCCTGTCCGTAATGTCGTCCAGAGTAGCTGAACCAATGTTCTCTTCCAGAGACTCAATCCAGAATGCCGCTGCAGCCGTGATCGGCGCAATGCATGCAAGGGGTTGCAATATAAAACCTTGTTGAACAAACATTTTCTTAAGGTAACCCTCTAACTTTTTATCCATTGGATCTGAAAAAGCACAGCTATCCTCCACCGGGATAGTGGTACGCTTAGCTAAGGTAGAAACTGCTCCCTCCACCTTAGGGACCGTTTGCCATAAGTCCCTTGTGGTGGCGTCTATTGGAAACATTTTTCTAAATATCGGAGGGGGTGAGAACGGCACACCGGGTCTATCCCACTCCTTAGTAACAATTTCAGTAAGTCTCTTAGGTATAGGAAAAACCTCAGTACTCGTCGGTACCGCAAAATATTTATCCAACCTACACATTTTCTCTGGTATTGCAACTGTGTTACAATCATTCAGAGCCGCTAACACCTCCCCTAGTAATACACGGAGGTTTTCCAATTTAAATTTAAAATTTGAAATATCTGAATCCAGTCTGTTTGGATCAGAACCGTCACCCACAGAATGAAGTTCTCCGTCCTCATGTTCTGCCACCTGTGACGCAGTGTCTGACATGGCCCTAATATTATCAGCGCACTCTGTTCTCACCCCAGAGTGATCACGCATACCTCTTAGTTCTGGTAATTTAGCCAAAACCTCAGTCATAACAGTAGCCATATCCTGTAATGTGATTTGTAATGGCCGCCCAGATGTACTCGGCGCTACAATATCACGCACCTCCCTCTGAGCGGGAGATGTAGGTACTGACACGTGAGGCGAGTTAGTCGGCATAACTCTCCCCTCGTTGTTTGGTGAAATTTGTTCAATTTGTACAGATTGACTTTTATTTAAAGTAGCATCAATACAGTTAGTACATAAATTTCTATTGGGCTCCACTTTGGCATTGCAACAAATGACACAGGTATCATCCTCTGAATCAGACATGTTTAACACACTAGCAAATAAACTTGCAACTTGGAAATACAATTCAATTAGAATAATATTAAAACGTACTGTGCCTTTAAGAAGCACAGAAGATCTATGACAGTTGAAAATTAATAAATTGAAACAGTTATAGCCTCAATCCTTGTAAACAACACAACTTTAGCAAAGGTTTAATCCCATTAGCAAAGATAACAAATTCTGAAAGCAGGAAACAAATTACAGAATAAACGTTTTTTATCTCAGTCAAACTATAATTCTCACAGCTCTGCTGAGAGAAATTACCTCCCTCAAAATAAGTTTTGAAGACCCCTGAGCTCTGTAGAGATGAACCGGATCATGCAGGGAATACAATGAGTTGCTGACTGAAATATTTGATGCATAGTAAAAGCGCCAAAAAACAGCCCCTCCCCCTCACACACAGCAGTGAGGGAGAACAGAAACTGTCAGAAAAACAGATTAAGCAACTGCCAAGTGGAAAAATAGTGCCCAAACATTTATTCACACAGTACCTCAGCAAATGAAAACGATTTTACATTCCAGCAAAAACGTTAAACATAATCTCTAGTTATTAAACAGCTTTATGTATTTCTTACAGTGTAATTCTAGTGAAGTACCATTCCCCAGAATACTGAAGTGTAAAGTATACATACATGACATTATATCGGTATGGCAGGATTTTCTCATCAATTCCATTGTCAGAAAATAAAAACTGCTACATACCTCTATGCAGATTCATCTGCCCGCTGTCCCCTGATCTGAAGTTTACCTCACTCCTCAGATGGCCGAGAACAGCAATATGATCTTAACTACTCCGGCTAAAATCATAGCAAAACTCTGGTAGATTCTTCTTCAAACTCTGCCAGAGAGGTAATAACACACTCCGGTGCTATTTTAAAATAACAAACTTTTGATTGAAGATATAAAACTAAGTATAATCACCATAGTCCTCTCACACATCCTATCTAGTCGTTGGGTGCAAGAGAATGACTGGGAGTGACGTAGAGGGGAGGAGCTATATGCAGCTCTGCTGGGTGAATCCTCTTGCACTTCCTGTTGGGGAGGAGTAATATCCCAGAAGTAATGATGACCCGTGGACTGATCACACTTAACAGAAGAAATAAACAATTCAATGCACTTCAAATTACCAGTAAAATCTGAGAAATTACAATGATTGCTATTTACCTGCCCACTGCATCATGTGAAAGCAGCCAATTACAGACTCATACATATACCCCGTGAACTCTTGCACATGCTCAGTAAGAGTTGGTGCCTCAGAAAGTGTACATATAAAAAGACATAACAAATTGATAAAAACAAAATTTATGCTTACCTGATAAATTTCTTTCTTTTGCAATGTACCGAGCCCACGGATTCATCCTAATTTGTGGGATACTGTCCTTCCTGACAGGAAGTAGCAAAGAGAGCACCACAGCAGAGCTGTCTATATAGCTCCCCCCTTAACTCCACCCCCAGTCATTCAACCAAAGGCCAAGGAAGAAAAGGAGAAACTATAAGGTGCAGAGGTGACTGAAGTTTACATAAAAAATACTGTCTTGAATAGACAGGGCGGGCCGTGGACTCGGTACATGGCAAAAGAAAGAAATTTATCAGGTAAGCATAAATTTTATTTTATTTTGCAAGATGTACCGAGTCCATGGATTCATCCTAACTTGTGGGATACCAATACCAAAGCTTTAGGACACGGATGAAGGGAGGGACAAGACAGGAACCTAAACGGAAGGCACCACTGCTTGCAAAACCTTTCTCCCAAAAATAGCCTCCAAAGAAGCAAAAGTATCAAAGTTGTAAAATTTGGAAAAGGTATGAAGCGAAGACCAAGTTGCAGCCTTACAAATCTGTAATTTGTAAGCCCATGTGGAAGCAACCGCTCTAGTGGAGTGAGCTGTAATTCTTTCAGGAGGCTGCTGTCCAGCAGTCTCATAAGCCAAACGGATGATGCTTTTCAGCCAAAAGGAAAGAGAGGTAGCCATAGCCTTTTGACCTCTACGCTTTCCAGCATAGACAACAAACAAAGAAGATGATTGGCAAAAATCTTGGTTGCCTGCAAATAAAACTTCAAGGCACGAACCACGTCCAAGTTGTGCAACAGACAGTCTTTCTTAGAAGAAGGATTAGGACACAGAGAAGGAACAACAATTTCCTGATTGATATTCCTGTTAGAAACAACCTTAGGGAGGAACCCAGGTTTGGTACGCAAAACCACCTTATCAGCATGGAAAACAAGATAAGGCGAGTCACATTGTAATGCAGATAGTTCAGAAACTCTTCGAGCTGAAGAGATAGCAACTAGAAACAGAACTTTCCAAGATAGAAGCTTAATATCTATGGAATGCATGGGTTCAAACGGAACCCCCTGAAGAACTTTAAGAACTAAATTGAGACTCCATGGCGGAGCAACAGGTTTAAACACAGGCTTTATTCTAACTAAAGCCTGACAAAAAGCCAGAACGTCTGGGACATCTGCCAGACGCCTGTGCAACAGAATAGACAAAGCAGATATCTGTCCCTTTAAGGAACTAGCGGACAATTCTTTCTCCAATCCTTCTTGGAGAAAAGACAAAATCCTAGGAATCCTGATCTTACTCTATGAGTAGCCTTTGGATTCGCACCAAAAAGATATTTACGCCATATCTTATGATAGATCTTCCTGGTGACAGGCTTTCGAGCCTGAATCAAGGTATCTATGACCGACTCAGAGAAACACTGCTTTGATAAAAATCAAGCGTTCAATCTCCAAGCAGTCAGTTGCAGAGAAATTAGATTTGGATGCTTGAATGGACCTTGAATCAAAAGGTCCTGTCTCAGTGGCAGAGTCCATGGTGGCAGACATGACATGTCCACCAGGTCTGCATACCAAGTCCTGCATGGCCACGCAGGCGTTATCAAAATCACAGAAGCTCTCTCCTGTTTGATTCTGGCAATCAGACGCGGAAGGAGAGGGAATGGTGGAAACACATAAGCCAGGTTGAACGACCAGGGTACTGCTAGAGCATCTATCAGCACTGCCTGAGGATCCCTTGACCTGGATCCGTAACGAGGAAGTTTGGCGTTCTGACGAGACGCCATCAGATCCAATTCTGGTGTGCCCCATAGCTGAACCAGTTGAGCAAACACCTCCGGATGGAGCTCCCACTCCCCCGGATGAAAATCTGCCTCCCAGTTCTCCACCCCTGGGTTATAGATCGCTGATAGATGGCAAGAGTGAGTCTCTGCGCATCGGATTATCCTGGAAACTTCTATCATCGCCAAGGAACTCCTTGTTTCCCCCCCAGATGATTGATATAAGCTACAGTCGTGATGTTGTCCGACTGAAACCTGATGAATCCGGCAGAAGCCAGCTGAGGCCACGCCTGAAGAGCATTGAATATCGCTCTTAATTCCAGAATATTTATCGGTAGGAGGGCCTACTCCTGAGTCCACAAACCCTGTGCTTTCAGGGAATTCCAGACTGCACCCCAGCCCAGTAGGCTGGCGTCCGTCATCACAATAACCCACGCTGGCCTGCGGAAACACATTCCCCTGGACAGGTGATCCTGTGACAACCACCAAAGAAGAGAGTCTCTGGTCTCTTGATCCAGATTTATCTGAGTAGATAAATCTGCATAATCCCCATTCCACTGTTTGAGCATGCATAGTTGCAGTGGTCTGAGATGCAAGCGAGCAAACGGAACTATGTCCATTGCCGCAACCATAAGTACGATTACCTCCATACACTGAGCCACTGACGGCCGAGGAATGGAATGAAAAGCTCCGTCAGAAATATTTTCATGTCCACCAAATCTATCAGAGTTCCCAGGAATGGAACTATTGTGAGAGGAATAAGAGAACTCTTTTTCACGTTCACCTTCAACCCATGAGATCCAACACTAAGTCCGTGTGAGACTTGGCAAGTTGGAAAGTCGACGCTTGAATTAAGATGTTGTCTAGATAAGGCGCCACTGCTATGCCCCTCGGCCTTAGGACCGCCAGAAGGGACCCTACCCTTTGTGAAGATTCTTGGCGCCGTGGCCAACCCGAAGTGAAGAGCCACAAACTGGTGTTGCCTGTCCAGAAAGGCAAACCTGAGGAACTGGTGATGATCTTTGTGGATAGGAATGTGTAAATACGCATCCTTTAGATCCACGGTAGTCATATATTGACCCTCCTGGATCATTGGTAAAATAGTCTGAATGGTCTCCATCTTGAAGGATGGAACTCTTAGGAATTGGTTTAGGATCTTGAGATCTAGAATTGGTCTGAAGGTTCCCTCTTTTTTGGGAACCACAGATTGGAGTAGAAACCTTGCCCCTGTTCTGTTTTCGGAACTGGGCAGATCACTCCCATGGTAAAAAGGTCTTTTACACAGCGTAAGAGCGCCTCTCTTTTTGTCTGGTTTACAGACAATTAAGAAAGATGGAACCTCCCCCTTGGAGGAGAATCTTTGAAATCTAGGAGATACCCCTGGGTTACAATTTCTACGGCCCAGGAGTCCTGAACGTCTCTTGCCCAGGCAAGAGCAAAGAGAGAAAATCTGCCCCCTTCTTGATCCGGTCCCGGATCGGGGGCTACCCCTTCATGCTGTCTTAGTGGCAGCAGCAGGCTTTTTGGCCTGTTTACCCTTGTTCCAAGCCTGGTTAAGTCTCCAGGTTGGCTTGGATTGAGCAAAGTTCCCCTCTTGCTTTGCAGCAGGGGAAGAGGAAGCGGGACCACCCTTGAAGTTTTGAAAGGAACGAAAATTATTTTGTTTGGTCCTTGTCTTTTTTGACTTATCTTGAGGGAGGGCATGACCCTTCCCTCCAGTGATGTCTGAAATGATCTCTTTCAGTGCAGGCCCGAATAGGGTCTTACCTTTGAAAGGGATGGTCAAAAGCTTAGATTTAGTTGACACATCAGCTGACCAGGACTTAAGCCATAACGCTCTTTGCGCTAAAATGGCAAAACCTGAATTCTTTGCCGCTAACTTAGCAAGATGAAAAGCGGCGTCTGTAATAAAAGAATTAGCCAACTTAAGGGCCTTAATTCTGTCCAAAATATCATCTAGTGGGGTCTCCATCTGAAGAGCCTCTTCTAGAGCCTCAAACCAAAAAGCAGCTGCAGTGGTTACAGGAACAATGCACGCTATAGGTTGAAGAAGAAAACCCTGATGAACAAAAATTTTCTTTAGGAGACCCTCTAACTTTTTATCCATAGGATCAATGAAAGCACAACTGTCTTCAATAGGTATAGTTGTACGCTTAGCCAGAGTAGAAATAGCTCCCTCCACCTTAGGGACCGTCTGCCATGAGTCCTTTATGGTGTCAGAAATGGGGAACATTTTCTTAAAAACAGGAGGGGGAGCGAACGGAATACCTGGTCTATCCCACTCCTTAGTAACAATGTCCGAAATCCTCTTAGGGACCGGAAAAACATCAGTGTAAACAGGAACCTCTAAATATTTGTCCATTTTACACAATTTCTCTGGAACGACATTAGGGTCACAATCATCCAGAGTAGCTAAAACCTCCCTGAGCAATAAACGGAGGTGCTCTAGCTTAAATTTAAATGCCGTCATAACAATCTGTCTGAGGGAACATCTTTCCTGAATCAGAAATCTCTCCCTCAGACAGCAAATCCCTCATCCCTACCTCAGAACATTGTGATGGAATATCGAAAAACGGCTACTAAAGTGTCAGAAGGCTCAGCATTTGTTCTTAACCCAGAGCTACTGCGATTCCCTTGCAACCCTGGCAGTTTAGATAAAACCTCTGTGAGGGTAGTATTCATAACTGAAGCCATATCTTGCAAGGTGAAAGAATTAGACGCACTAGAAGTACTTGGCGTCGCTTGTGCGGGCGTAATTGGTTGTGACACTTGGGGAGAACTAGATGGCGAAACCTGATTTTCTTCTGTCTGAGAATCATTTAATGCCAAATTCTTATAAGTCAAAATATGCTGTTTGCAATTTATAGACATATCAGTACAATTGGGACACATTCTTAGAGGGGGTTCCACAATGGCTTCTAAACAAATAGAACAATGAGTTTCCTCAGTGTCAGACATGTTTAACAGGCTAGTAATGAAGCAAGCAAGCTTGGAAAACACTTTAATGAAAAAAAAAACACAATTTGCAAAAACGATACTGTACCTTTAAGAGAAAAAAAGGCATACACAAACTGCAAAACAGAATTTATGTTTACCTGATAAATTACTTTCTCCAACGGTGTGTCCGGTCCACGGCGTCATCCTTACTTGTGGGATATTCTCTTCCCCAACAGGAAATGGCAAAGAGCCCAGCAAAGCTGGTCACATGATCCCTCCTAGGCTCCGCCTACCCCAGTCATTCGACCGACGTTAAGGAGGAATATTTGCATAGGAGAAACCATATGGTACCGTGGTGACTGTAGTTAAAGAAAATAAGTTATCAGACCTGATTAAAAAACCAGGGCGGGCCGTGGGCCGGACACACCGTTGGAGAAAGTAATTTATCAGGTAAACATAAATTCTGTTTTCTCCAACATAGGTGTGTCCGGTCCACGGCGTCATCCTTACTTGTGGGAACCAATACCAAAGCTTTAGGACACGGATGAAGGGAGGGAGCAAATCAGGTCACCTAAATGGAAGGCACCACGGCTTGCAAAACCTTTCTCCCAAAAATAGCCTCAGAAGAAGCAAAAGTATCAAACTTGTAAAATTTGGTAAAAGTGTGCAGTGAAGACCAAGTCGCTGCCCTACATATCTGATCAACAGAAGCCTCGTTCTTGAAGGCCCATGTGGAAGCCACAGCCCTAGTGGAATGAGCTGTGATTCTTTCGGGAGGCTGCCGTCCGGCAGTCTCGTAAGCCAATCTGATGATGCTTTTAATCCAAAAAGAGAGAGAGGTAGAAGTTGCTTTTTGACCTCTCCTTTTACCGGAATAAACAACAAACAAGGAAGATGTTTGTCTAAAATCCTTGGTAGCATCTAAATAGAATTTTAGAGCGCGAACAACATCCAAATTGTGCAACAAACGTTCCTTCTTTGAAACTGGTTTCGGACACAGAGAAGGTACGATAATCTCCTGGTTAATGTTTTTGTTAGAAACAACTTTTGGAAGAAAACCAGGTTTAGTACGTAAAACCACCTTATCTGCATGGAACACCAGATAAGGAGGAGAACACTGCAGAGCAGATAATTCTGAAACTCTTCTGGCAGAAGAAATTGCAACTAAAAACAAAACTTTCCAAGATAATAATTTAATATCAACGGAATGCAAGGGTTCAAACGGAACCCCCTGAAGAACTGAAAGAACTAAATTGAGACTCCAAGGAGGAGTCAAAGGTTTGTAAACAGGCTTGATTCTAACCAGAGCCTGAACAAAAGCTTGAACATCTGGCACAGCTGCCAGCTTTTTGTGAAGTAACACCGACAAGGCAGAAATCTGTCCCTTCAGGGAACTTGCAGATAATCCTTTTTCCAATCCTTCTTGAAGGAAGGATAGAATCCTAGGAATCTTAACCTTGTCCCAAGGGAATCCTTTAGATTCACACCAACAGATATATTTTTTCCAAATTTTGTGGTAAATCTTTCTAGTTACAGGCTTTCTGGCCTGAACAAGAGTATCGATAACAGAATCTGAGAATCCTCGCTTCGATAAAATCAAGCGTTCAATCTCCAAGCAGTCAGCTGGAGTGAAACCAGATTCGGATGTTCGAACGGACCCTGAACAAGAAGGTCTCGTCTCAAAGGTAGCTTCCAAGGTGGAGCCGATGACATATTCACCAGATCTGCATACCAAGTCCTGCGTGGCCACGCAGGAGCTATCAAGATCACCGACGCCCTCTCCTGATTGATCCTGGCTACCAGCCTGGGGATGAGAGGAAATGGCGGGAACACATAAGCTAGTTTGAAGGTCCAAGGTGCTACTAGTGCATCCACTAGAGCCGCCTTGGGATCCCTGGATCTGGACCCGTAGCAAGGAACTTTGAAGTTCTGACGAGAGGCCATCAGATCCATGTCTGGAATGCCCCACAGCTGAGTGACTTGGGCAAAGATTTCCGGATGGAGTTCCCACTCCCCCGGATGCAATGTCTGACGACTCCTGGGATGTGGATAGCAGACAGGTGGCAGGAGTGAGACTCCGCCCATAGAATGATTTTGGTCACTTCTTCCATCGCTAGGGAACTCCTTGTTCCCCCCTGATGGTTGATGTACGCAACAGTTGTCATGTTGTCTGATTGAAACCGTATGAACTTGGTCCTCGCTAGCTGAGGCCAAGCCTTGAGAGCATTGAATATCGCTCTCAGTTCCAGAATATTTATCGGTAGAAGAGATTCTTCCCGAGACCAAAGACCCTGAGCTTTCAGGGATCCCCAGACCGCGCCCCAGCCCATCAGACTGGCGTCGGTCGTGACAATGACCCACTCTGGTCTGCGGAATGTCATCCCTTGTGACAGGTTGTCCAGGGACAGCCACCAACGGAGTGAGTCTCTGGTCCTCTGATTTACTAGTATCTTCGGAGACAAGTCTGTATAGTCCCCATTCCACTGACTGAGCATGCACAGTTGTAATGGTCTTAGATGAATGCGCGCAAAAGGAACTATGTCCATTGCCGCTACCATCAACCCGATCACTTCCATGCACTGAGCTATGGAAGGAAGAGGAACGGAATGAAGTATCCGACAAGAGTCTAGAAGTTTTGTTTTTCTGGCCTCTGTTAGAAAAATCCTCATTTCTAAGGAGTCTATAATTGTTCCCAAGAAGGGAACCCTTGTTGACGGGGATAGAGAACTCTTTTCCACGTTCACTTTCCATCCGTGAGATCTGAGAAAGGCCAGGACGATGTCCGTGTGAGCCTTTGCTTGAGGAAGGGACGACGCTTGAATCAGAATGTCGTCCAAGTAAGGTACTACCGCAACGCCCCTTGGTCGTAGCACAGCTAGAAGGGACCCTAGTACCTTTGTGAAAATCCTTGGAGCAGTGGCTAATCCGAAAGGAAGCGCCACGAACTGGTAATGTTTGTCCAGGAATGCGAACCTTAGGAACCGATGATGTTCCTTGTGGATAGGAATATGTAGATACGCATCCTTTAAATCCACCGTGGTCATGAATTGACCTTCCTGGATGGAAGGAAGAATAGTTCGAATGGTTTCCATCTTGAACGATGGAACCTTGAGAAACTTGTTTAAGATCTTGAGATCTAAGATTGGTCTGAACGTTCCCTCTTTTTTGGGAACTATGAACAGATTGGAGTAGAACCCCATCCCTTGTTCTCTTAATGGAACAGGATGAATCACTCCCATTTTTAACAGGTCTTCTACACAATGTAAGAACGCCTGTCTTTTTATGTGATCTGAAGACAACTGAGACCTGTGGAACCTCCCCCTTGGGGGAAGTCCCTTGAATTCCAGAAGATAACCTTGGGAGACTATTGCTAGCGCCCAAGGATCCAGAACATCTCTTGCCCAAGCCTGAGCGAAGAGAGAGAGTCTGCCCCCCACCAGATCCGGTCCCGGATCGGGGGCCCACATTTCATGCTGTCTTGGTAGCAGTGGCAGGTTTCTTGGCCTGCTTTCCCTTGTTCCAGCCTTGCATTGGTCTCCAAGCTGGCTTGGCTTGAGAAGTATTACCCTCTTGCTTAGAGGACGTAGCACTTTGGGCTGGTCCATTTTTACGAAAGGGACGAAAATTAGGTCTATTTTTTGCCTTGAAAGGCCGATCCTGAGGAAGGGCGTGGCCCTTACCCCCAGTGATATCAGAGATAATCTCTTTCAAGTCAGGGCCAAACAGCGTTTTCCCCTTGAAAGGAATGTTTAGTAGCTTGTTCTTGGAAGACGCATCAGCCGACCAAGATTTCAACCAAAGCGCTCTGCGCGCCACAATAGCAAACCCAGAATTCTTAGCCGCTAACCTAGCCAATTGCAAAGTGGCGTCTAGGGTGAAAGAATTAGCCAATTTGAGAGCATTGATTCTGTCCATAATCTCCTCATAAGGAGGAGAATCACTTAAAAAAAAAAAACTCTAAGCCATCTCCGTGGAGATGTTGCCTGTACAACGGCAAAGAGAATGACTGGGGTAGGCGGAGCCTAGGAGGGATCATGTGACCAGCTTTGCTGGGCTCTTTGCCATTTCCTGTTGGGGAAGAGAATATCCCACAAGTAAGGATGACGCCGTGGACCGGACACACCTATGTTGGAGAAAACAGGTTAAAATTGCTTCAAAAATACCGAAATTTTAACAGTACACCCACTAAGATTTAGAAGGATTGCACCACAAGTAAAGCAATAGACCCCCAAATGAAAAAAACTGATTGAAAAGCGTCTAAAACCGGTTAAAACCCCCTAAAGCACCTTTCCACAGCTCTGCTGTGGCCCTACCTGCTCTTAGGAAGCGATAATATGGGGGTTTAAAGCTTCAATTAGTCCCTCAGAAGACTCTCAGGACCTCAGGAGAAGTTGCTTGCTGCTTGTAAATGTAGGCCCCGCCCACCTCACTCGATGTTGCTGGGGCCTACACAAAACTAACAAACCCTGCCTGAAAGCCATGTGGGTTATAAACAACCCTAAAGAACCCTCAAGCAAATATCCCATAAAACAGAAAACGTTACTCCCAGACACAAAAACGTTTGTCCCAAATTCACATAAACTGAGTGCCCACAAAAAATTTACCCTTTATGCAAGCTAGTAAAAACCTCTGATAACACTAGGATTACTGCTTACCCTTCCCCTAATGGGGACACTGTCAGCCTGAGTCAACAGTCTCTGCTGTATAGCAAGAAACTGTTCCTCACACTGAAGTTTTGCTGTACTCCTCTGTGGGAACAGCAGTGGACCTTAGTTACAAATGCTAAGATCATCATCCTCCAGGCAGAAATCTTCATCTATGTCCTGCCTGAGAGTAAATAGTACAACACCGGTACCATTTAAAAATAACAAACACTTGATTGAAGATAAAATAAAACTAACAGTTTAAAGGGACAGTATACACCCATTTTCACATAACTGCATGTAATAGACACTACTATAAAAAATAATATGCACAGATACTGATATAAAAATCCAGTATAAAACTGTTTAAAAACTTACTTAGAAGCTCCCAGTTTAGCTCTGTTGAAAAGGTAGTTGGAAAGCCCACTGCAAGTGGGAAATAAGACACTCCCCCCTTCTTTTGCATATGAAAAGACCCTTTACACAAACAGGAGCAAGCTGGAGAAGGTAGCTGACGTTATTCTCATAAAACTATGGGGCTTGGTTAGGAGTCTGAAAATCATAGCAATGTTATTTAAAAATAAGCAAAACTATTCATTTTTTTAAAAAAAAACAACCTTTAAAGGCTATATAAATAGATCATCTACAACAGTGTTTTTCAACCAGTGTGCCGCAGCACACTAGTGTGCCGTGAGAGATCCTCAGGTGTGCTGCGGCAGACTGACAACAGTGTGACATTTTTAAAATTTTGCTTGTTTTGATGTGACAGGCTCATCAGGCAGACAGGCAGGCATCATTTACAGCCATGACATATTGACATTCATTCACAGACAATCATTATGATTGTTTGTGAATGAATGTCAATATGTCACGTATAGTTTGTAGGAGGCATGGCATGACAGCACAGTACAGTATGTGTGTGTGTGTGTGTGTATGTATATATATATATATATATATATATATATATATATATATATATATATATATATATATATATATATATATATATATATATATATATATATATATATATATATATATATATGCGCTGTATTAGGCTACAATATGTGATTTTGTAAAATTTTGGGATGGTGATGTGCCGCAGGATTTTTTAATGTAAAAAAGTGTGCCACGGCAAAAAAAACGGTTGAAAATCACTGATCTACAAAACATTGATGCAAAGAAAAAATGAGTGTATAATGTCCCTTTAACACCTCTTCTCTTTACCCTTCCTGCTTAGATCCAACAAAGAGAATGGCTGGGCGGTGGAGTTAAGGGGGGAGCTATATAGACAGCTCTGTTGTGGTGCTCTCTTTGCTACTTCCTGTCAGGAAGGACAATTTCCCACAAGTTAGGATGAATCTGTGGACTCGGTACATCTTGCAAAGGAAAGAAGGAAATTGGTAAATTGATTAAAATTACATGTTTTATCTGAATCATGAAAGTTTAATTGTGACTTTAGAGTACCACTAAATATCATATGTACAGTAAACCATAGCAAGAACAGATCACTGCAGCTTCTGAGCAGGACATGATAGAACCAATAAGTAGCAGAATATGCAAGTAGCTGTCCTACTCAGGTTCTGCAAATGACACGAGAAGGGAACTTTGCAGGGGCTTAACAGACATTTCTGTGTTAGCATCACTTTCTAAGTAGCATGCTCTAATCAGTTTTGAACATTTAATTTTTGTATAAGTGTCACTTTAATAAGGAAGAATATTTATTTCCAAAGTATGATATTGGACAAAACTCTAATTTAATTTAAATATAACCTTATTCCCTAAGCACAAGTGAAGCAGTAAACGAGTCTGCTGAAAATTAAATTACAGATTGTGCAAGAAATTTGACTTGCTATTATTCTCCACAGAATAAGAATATAAAACTATGTTTGTACTTTGAATTGTATTCTTTTAGGACTGTAGATTAGGTAGCATTCCATTAAAAAGGGAAATTAAAAGAACATGACTGACATGGGAAATTTTGGCCTTTTTGCTTAGTATTGGTTTCACCATAATTATCCACACTCTTGTTAAAAGGGACATAAAACCCAGTTTTTTTTCTATTATCATTTAGAAAGAACATGCAATTTTAAACAACTTTCTTTAAGTGTTCCCATATATATTATAGGCCTTTATTGTGATACCCTAAACAATAAATAGGAATGTAATATTAAAAAAACGGGGAACACTAAACTTTTTATCGTTTTTCCTTATAGCCATTTATTCAGTTAGAACATATCTCCAAATAGAATCATTATTTTGTCCTGATTTCAGGAATAACCCATACTGTATATCCAAGTTTCTAAAACATTATTATTATACTTTATTTCTGAAGCGCCATCGTATTCTGCAGCGCTGTCCATGGATACAGTTCATTTAAATAAAACAAAATAAAACTTATAAGTAACAGGACAAAATTTACAAACACATACAGGAGGAATTGAGGGCCCTATTCCTGTGGGAACAAATAAAAGCCTAACACCACAAGCATATAATATTTGGTTAAATTTTGCTATGCTTTGTCGGTCAGCTTAATAGCAGCCATGCAATATAAAATCAATACACATTACTTAATTTCTGCATTAATTGCACGATAATGCAAAGTGACAAAAAGGAAATTTATGCTTACCTGATTAATTGATTTTTTCTAAGATACGACGAGTCCACGGATTCATCATCATCATCTGAAGCAGACAGTTATAACTAAAGAGTTTTTTTTGCACTAACTGAGGACATTTTTTTCCCTGCATCTTGCTTCTCAACCCGCTCTCAGCTGCAGACTCTGGTAACTCTCACCTCTACTAAAGAACTGAATCTGATAAGGTGTTTTCTCTCCTGTCTGATCTGCTAACAAAATCTTAACTTGGTAACCGGACACTGTGAGTAACATCCTCAGAATTGTTCCAGCTTGCTTGTAATATCAGACTGCCTATTCAGTTTGCTTGTACTAACAAACTGCCTGACACAATTGCAGCTACTTTCTGTTTGTGCTTTCACTGCATTAACTGTTTATCGCCTGCCTGGTATAACTAAGGAATTATTGCTACACTATTCTGCTTACCATATTATTGTGCCTTACTCTGTTTTGGGAGATTATATTCCTGGTATTTTCCTCCAATCTAACTTAAAAAGCTACATATCAAACTCATATATATTACATATTTAAAGGGGAAGTAACATTATCAGGAGACACACCTGAACAAGCGGTTAACTCCTACTTAGCCGTGACAGAAGCAAAAACATAAAATTTGTAAAATTTAGAAAAAGTGTGTAAGGAAGACCAAGTAGCCGCCTTACAGAGGCCTCGTTCTTCAAGGCCCAAGAAGAGGTCACAGCTCTAGTTGAGTGAGCCGTAATCCTCTGAGGAGGCTTATGTACCGCTGTCTCATAGGCCAAACGGATAATGCTCCTCAACCAAAAGGACAGTGAAGTGGAAGAAGCCCTCTGCCCCCACGCTTCCCTGAATACACCACAAAGAAAGATGAAGTCTGTCTGAAATCCTTCGTGGCTTGAAAGTAAAACTTCAAGGCTGGAACCACATCCAAGTTAGGAAGTAACCTCTTTGGGCGAAGAAGGGTTCGGACACAAAGAAGGAACTACTATCTCCTGATTGATTTTACTATCTAACACCATCTTGGGAAGAAAACCCAACCCTATTGGCGTGAAAACCCAGTTAAGAGGGGTTCAAATTGCAAGGCTGCTTAATCGGAGACTCTGCGAGCTGATGCAATAGCCAAAAGAAACAGAACCTTCCAGGTGAGAATCTTAATGTCAAGCGCATGCATAGGCTCAAACGAAGCCCTCTGCAAAACCTTAAGAACCAAGTTCAAGGCGAAGCAGAAGGTCTAAATACCGGTCTAATTCTAGACAGAGCCTGAACAAAAGGACTGA
>NW_026512788.1:0-3474 GCF_027579735.1 Bombina bombina
GTTACAAAAGTTAGCCAATTTGCTGGTTGTTCAGTTTTTTGTTCAGGTCTTGGCGTCAACTATGTTACATTCGCGGGCATCAATACGCTTGCCAAAAATCGCCAAACATCGTGGCTGCGGATCTGAATATAATCTCCTTATTTATAAAAAAAGCCGTCAAAAACACGCGCGTCAAGTACGGTGCAAAGAGCATCAGACTGGTGTTAACTACAGTCATTCATCAATGTCGCAGCTATTCAGGTTTTTCCCAACATTATTTATACCATTTCATTACTGTCCACGAACAGGCACATTTCTCTTTAGCACATTATTGTATATAGTGTAAATGTATTCTTTTTCTGAGCAGGACTAATTGCGAATATAGCAAGAAGCAATATATTTGGTGCAAAGTCGAGAGTGAATTATTAGAATTCTTTTTAAGTTTGGACATAAATATTTTAGTATGTATATACACACACACACACACACACACATATATATATATATATATATATTACTGTATATAGAGTATATATACAGTATATATATATTCTGTATATATTGTCAAGGTATATGTGAGGTTAATAAATATATATTTTAATCATATATTTCAAGATTAATAAATCTGTACCTTTGATCAGATATTTCACTGATCAGTAGAAAAATAACTCATTGCATTCAGAAGAACTAACTTCAAACAGGTTTAATTCTCCCCCACTTCTTAAATTACACAGGAAACTAATAAAAATTTATTTAAAAGAGAAATTCCTAGCTAAAGTGGGAACAATAAAACATTTGCTTCTTAATTAGGAAGTGCAAATTTCATAGCACTCTGTACCCCATGTGGTGTATGGAGTCGAGACGTCTGAAATACCCCCTTGGAACTGATCAAAATCATAGGGAAACAGCTTTTATGCACGTAGGTGTCAGTTATCCCTAAACATCAAATACACGTCTGTACTGATAGCTAAACAGAAAATATGTTGTATTAAGACTTTTACAACTACTCGTGGATTGACCCCATGTGGGGCAGTGAAGGCCTTGGAAACAAAAGACAAATGCTAAGGTGTGACCCTGAGAACCTACTGAATAGATAGCAAATAATCATTTATTTTTTTCTTTCTATTTGAATGCATGCCTCAGAATGTATTAAATATAGAAATTTGGGAAATTGTCTAATTCTCTATTATTACATGGATATTTGCTAAGCTTGGGAGGTAACTGTTTTAGTCAGTCAAAAATGTTTAATAACCTCTGTAGTGTTTATATTTTTCAGACATATAATCTCAGATCTGCATGAAGAAGGTTCATACATTCTGGGCTTATTAGAAACATAAAATATGGCATATTCTTGTTGGAATACAGTACAATACTGAATTAAATACATTTTACAAAGGGAACAATGCATAATCTGCTGGATTTTATATCATCTCAGATCTACATAGAAATGAATATGAATATATATATATATATATATATATATATATATATATGTCTTGAAAACATAAAAGATCGTACTTAGCCTCTGTGTTTTTAAGTGGACCTGGAAAGAAATAATTAATGACACTTATTACTTTATTTCAGATGGAATGCCTGCATGAGATGAAATAAGTCATATCATATGAATGTGCAATAAATGTTTATAAAGTTTTAAATATATCTTTTAAAATATAGTGAGATGAAGATATGGAAGTTACTTTGATGTGATATGACTATGAAATATAAATTTTCTGTTAGACTAAATGAAATATAAATTATTTTAATATAATGTTAGATGTATTTGATGTTTCATATCAAAATGATCAGAAAATTCATTAAGATATAACTTATCCAAAACAAATATTGTGAATAGTTGTTGCAGTAAATTATGATAAATGAATAACCCTTTCATAGAAATACTGATTTAGGTTGTTCAAATGTTTAAAAATGATATTGCTGTGTCTGTTTGTAATACTGCCACCCGGTGTTGCCATGAGAGAACTACAGCCAGAAAGCCTTTTGGCTGTTGGGAATGAGATATTCCGGTTATCCAATGACAAGGGACAAGGCTCCGTGGGCGTTTCCATAACAACAATGTATACTAAACCAATTATCCAATGACAAGGGACAAGCAAAAAGGGCGTGAACTTGTCTGTAACTCGCTGAAATGAGTGATCTGATTTTGGCTGCGATATACCTGGGAAAATTTCACTTCAGCAAGGAGCTCAAAACTTAACCCTGATTTGTGCAAAAACCTTCCTTCGAATGAGATGACCTAAAGACCGCTACGAATTGGTTCAAAATTGGTGAAGTATATATTGTTCTAATTTTTAAAAAATTTAAACAAAAAGGGAACTGGTGAGAGCATAGTCAACTTGTATTTAATAGAGTTAAGAACAGTCTGCAGTTTTACTAGTATTCAGCCTGTGTATGGTTAAACAAATTTTTGCTACTAAATTGTTTCATCTATGCAAATATATAATAAGAATTCAGAAGTATATTGTATTTTAAATTGGTAGTCATAAGCCTAGGTATTGTTTAAATCTGTGTCTGATTGGCTAAGTAACTCATCTATGCAAGTTCTGATATTGTCAGTTAATTTTGTATTAGGATAAATTACAGTTGAATAGCAGAATATATATATTATCCTATTGCTTAAGAGCACAGTTTAAAATTGTATTGTTTGGATGTTAAAAGATTTGTAAATAAGGCTGGTTTTTAAGATAAGCATGTATGAATTTTGCATAGCATATTTAAATAGTTTTCAAGCGCATATAATATTATTTCATTTCCTTTTATTGCAAATATATTTCAATATGTTCATGGATATTAACTAAATAAAAGAATTCAAATAGTTATATTAATTGTATGGTCTAATAAGTGCATGTTAATTAAGGGTTTCTATTTTTAAGGAAAATTATTATTTGTATTGTGATTATAACCCTGCCATAAGCTGATATATTATTTGGATAGCACTACTAAGATTTCCATAAATATACTGACATAATAATTGGAGGGACTTTGCATGAGATTTAATAATATTCATCATATTTGATATAATATATTTGTAGTAAATAGAAATTATTATAAATGAGAGAAAAAGTTTCATATTTCGATATTAATATTTTGAAGATATAATTTTTGAAAGGTTAAAATATTGATTTTCATATTTCGAGATTGATATTAATATCTTGAAATATTATTAAAGATTAATTTTTAAAAAATTTATAAAAATGTTAATTTTTCATATTTAAAAATTAATCAAAAATATTAATTTTTCATATTTTCAAAGTTCATCAAAAATATTAATTTTTCATATTTCGAAATATTCATTTTTCATATTTCAAAATTAATAATATTTTTTTTTTTAAATTGAAATTTCTTTTCTCTTTTTATTGGCAAAAATTGTATTTGCGTTTTAATTTAACTGAATACTAAACCAATACAATAATGTCTGTAGCCAGAAGTGACTTATTTAATTCTATACATAGCGATGAAATTGGTCCCATTACAATA
>NW_026512789.1:0-16334 GCF_027579735.1 Bombina bombina
ACACTGCCTAATTTTGATCAACAATTCCTGTTGGAAGTTGATGCATCGAACACAGGCATTGGAGCTATTCTTTCGCAACAAAATGGGGAGACAGGTGAAGTTCACCCCATTGCGTTTTATTCAAGAACTTTGACTTGTGCTGAAGCTAACTATAGTGTTGGAGACAAAGAACTCCTTGCTATTAAGTGTTCACTAGAACAATGGAGACACCTACTAGAAGGATCACTAATTCCATTTCTTATTTATACTGATCATAAAAATCTAGAATACTTATAAAAGAATAAGACTTTAACAGCTAGACAAGCAAGGTGGTCAATTTTCTTAGATCGCTTTAACTTTTTAATAACCTATAAACCTGGGAGTCAAAACACAAAAGCAGATGCACTTTCTCGTATTCAAGAGTTACTTCCTCATGAACAACCTAACTTCACTATCCCACCAGAAAAGATAATAGGTACCTTAACACCCTTAGAAGAAGAGATTTACACTGCTCTAAAACATGATTCAATACCACTACAGAATTGTTCTAAAGATCCTACTACAGGTCTTTTTTATCATGAGGAAAAGTTATACATACCTGAGAAAATAAGGTCATCCATTCTCACACACACCCATGATGACACCATATCTGGTCACCCAGGTATACAGAAAACCATTGAACTTACCCGTCGTAAGTTTTGGTGGCCAGGGATGAATAAAGACATTTATGATTACGTATCTAGGTGTGAGAATTGTGCTAGAAATAAAATTGAACATAAAAAACCCATAGGGTTACTTAGACCTCTGCCCATTCCAGATAAACCATGGAGTACTATTGCCATGGATTTTATAATGGAGTTACCTGCATCACAACAATATAACACTATCATGGTAGTAGTCGACCATTTAACAAGACTGGCACATTTTATTCCACTCAAGGGATTGCCAACTGCCATAACTACAGCCAAAGTATTTCTTGATCAGATTGTAAGACTACACGGTTTACCCTCTGATATTATTACTGATAGGGGTACCCAATTCACCTCTTCCTTCTGGAGATCTTTGTGTAAGCTACTGAAAATTGATCATCGCTACACCACTGCTTTCCATCCACAGACAAATGGGTTGACAGAAAGACTGAACCAGACCATTGAACACTTTTTACGTTGTTATATTTCACATTTACAAGATGACTGGCTAATTTACCTTCCTATGGCAGAATTTACTCATAACAATTCATTGTGTTCCTTAACCAAAACATCCCCCTTTTTCGCAACTTATGGGTACCATCCCAACACTATAACCTTATCCCACAAAACAGTGAATTCCCCATCAGCTTTAGATTTTTCTTCCAAACTTCAAGATAGATTGAAAGTATTGAAAACACATCTAGCTGAGGCTAAGGAATACCAAAAGATATACTATGATCGGAAACATTCAATTGGACCTGAATATAAAATAGGTGACTTGGTGTTACTCTCTACTAAGAATCTTAAACTTCAGGTCCCCAGCAAGAAATTAGCTAACCAGTTCCTGGGACCCTATCCTGTAGAGCAGATAATAAATCCCAATGTGGTCAAGCTCACATTACCCAAGGATTACAAGTTTCATCCCACCTTCCATATTTCATTATTGAAACCTTTTCATTCAATGACACGCACGACAGTTGATCTTCCACCTCCTATCTCGGTGGATCTTCAAGAGGAATTTGAAGTTGAATCGATACTGGATTCTAGGATTCGACAAAACAGATTAGAATACCTCATCAGATGGAAGGGTTATGGTCCAGAGGATGATTCCTGGCATCTTCATTCAGAGGTTCATGCCCCTCGTTTGGTGAAGTCATTTCATCACCGTTACCCCCTTAAACCTGGTCTGGAATCCCCGGGGGTGATTCCCTGAGAGGGGGGGCATGTGATATCCCTTTAAGACTTTCTGACTATCAGCACTTCCCCCTATTTAAGGAAGTGCTATTCCATTACTCAGTGCCTGAAAATTAAAGTGGATTCTCTCATATATATGAAAACTGCAAGATCACAGGGGTGAACTCAAAAAATGAGTGTCACCACTGGGAGCCAAGGCTGCGCACACTTGAGATAGACTTTGAATAGACTGAGTTAATAGAACGTAGCACCACAATTTCTGATAATATATGTGTTTAAACAGACCTCCAATCAGATTTATACAAACAAGAAGATAGTACAATAAAAATAATAATGTACTTATCACACTGGGTGGTATCCCTGAATTAGGAGAGAGAAAACGATAATGTCCTTCTGGTGGTCAGATGTGATGAAGTTCCAATGTAGTTGGTGTCTCCGTGCTGCTCGTTATGATACCACTCAAGGTCCAAATTGAGTGAAATAAAGTACAGCTGCAAGAATATAAAAGAACAAGCGCACAGATACACTTTTCATAGTGCAGATCAATTTAATATTTTAAAAACACATTACATGTATTCAGCAATTAGGAATGAATCCTACTCACAAAGGGAACCCCAATCATATGAGGTAAGTTACAGCGGTCGGATCCTTAAAGTGTCCCCACTTGTTACTGGTAGCAAATCCCAATGAGATAGGAAAGTCTCCTTGTTAATAAGATCCCCAGTCAGGTTCAAGGTGGATGAGGGTAGCGGTTAGTAATGTCAGAAAGTTCCAGATAGTATTACCGCTCCGCTCCTGAAGTTAATAGTCCGGTCAGGTGCTGATAGATAAATGAACGCTGCAGGTAGTTGTAACAGCGTGTATAGCAATGCTCCTGCTCGGCGTGTGATTCACAAGTGACGTAAGGTGGGCGTGGTCTTACGCGTTTCACGGAAACATCCGCTTCATCAGAGGCTATATATCAGTGGTGGCTGGTGAATTTGGAAGATGGTGGGGCATTAGACCCCACCCCTTGAAAAAGCCCCACCCCTCAGATGGCTCCGCCCATTCAAACCAGTGTATGTATATATATATATATATATATATATAATTGCCAAAGATACATAACCCGTTTACTTGCTATTATTGCAAAAACATAATTTATGTAAGAACTTACCTGATAAATTTATTTCTTTCATATTAACAAGAGTCCATGAGCTAGTGACGTATGGGATATACATTCCTACCAGGAGGGGCAAAGTTTCCCAAACCTTAAAATGCCTATAAATACACCCCTCACCACACCCACAAATCAGTTTAACGAATAGCCAAGAAGTGGGGTGATAAGAAAAAAAGTGCGAAGCATATAAAATAAGGAATTGGAATAATTGTGCTTTATACAAAAAAATCATAACCACCACAAAAAAGGGTGGGCCTCATGGACTCTTGTTAATATGAAAGAAATAAATTTATCAGGTAAGTTCTTACATAAATTATGTTTTCTTTCATGTAATTAACAAGAGTCCATGAGCTAGTGACGTATGGGATAATGACTACCCAAGTTGTGGATCTTTCCACACAAGAGTCACTAGAGAGGGAGGGATAAAATAAAGACAGCCAATTCCTGCTGAAAATAATCCACACCCAAAATAAAGTTTAACAAAAAACATAAGCAGAAGATTCAAACTGAAACCGCTGCCTGAAGAACTTTTCTACCAAAAACTGCTTCAGAAGAAGAAAATACATCAAAATGGTAGAATTTAGTAAAAGTATGCAAAGAGGACCAAGTTGCTGCTTTGCAGATCTGGTCAACCGAAGCTTCATTCCTAAACGCCCAGGAAGTAGATACTGACCTAGTAGAATGAGCTGTAATTCTCTGAGGCGGAATTTTACCCGACTCAACATAGGCAAGATGAATTAAAGATTTCAACCAAGATGCCAAAGAAATGGCAGAAGCTTTCTGGCCTTTCCTAGAACCGGAAAAGATAACAAATAGACTAGAAGTCTTACGGAAAGATTTCGTAGCTTCAACATAATATTTCAAAGCTCTAACAACATCCAAAGAATGCAACGATTTCTCCTTAGAATTCTTAGGATTAGGACATAATGAAGGAACCACAATTTCTCTACTAATGTTGTTGGAATTCACAACTTTAGGTAAAAATTCAAAAGAAGTTCGCAACACCGCCTTATCCTGATGAAAAATCAGAAAAGGAGACTCACAAGAAAGAGCAGATAATTCAGAAACTCTTCTAGCAGAAGAGATGGCCAAAAGGAACAAAACTTTCCAAGAAAGTAATTTAATGTCCAATGAATGCATAGGTTCAAACGGAGGAGCTTGAAGAGCTCCCAGAACCAAATTCAAACTCCAAGGAGGAGAAATTGACTTAATGACAGGTTTTATACGAACCAAAGCTTGTACAAAACAATGAATATCAGGAAGAATAGCAATCTTTCTGTGAAAAAGAACAGAAAGAGCGGAGATTTGTCCTTTCAAAGAACTTGCGGACAAACCCTTATCTAAACCATCCTGAAGAAACTGTAAAATTCTCGGTATTCTAAAAGAATGCCAAGAAAAATGATGAGAAAGACACCAAGAAATATAAGTCTTCCAGACTCTATAATATATCTCTCGAGATACAGATTTACGAGCCTGTAACATAGTATTAATCACAGAGTCAGAGAAACCTCTTTGACCAAGAATCAAGCGTTCAATCTCCATACCTTTAAATTTAAGGATTTCAGATCCGGATGGAAAAAAGGACCTTGTGACAGAAAGGTCTGGTCTTAACGGAAGAGTCCATGGTTGGCAAGATGCCATCCGGACAAGATCCGCATACCAAAACCTGTGAGGCCATGCCGGAGCTATTAGCAGAACAAACGAGCATTCCCTCAGAATCTTGGAGATTACTCTTGGAAGAAGAACTAGAGGCGGAAAGATATAGGCAGGATGATACTTCCAAGGAAGTGATAATGCATCCACTGCCTCCGCCTGAGGATCCCGGGATCTGGACAGATACCTGGGAAGTTTCTTGTTCAGATGAGAGGCCATCAGATCTATCTCTGGGAGCCCCCACATTTGAACAATCTGAAGAAATACCTCTGGGTGAAGAGACCATTCGCCCGGATGCAACGTTTGGCGACTGAGATAATCCGCTTCCCAATTGTCTACACCTGGGATATGAACCGCAGAGATTAGACAGGAGCTGGATTCCGCCCAAACCAAAATTCGAGATACTTCTTTCATAGCCAGAGGACTGTGAGTCCCTCCTTGATGATTGATGTATGCCACAGTTGTGACATTGTCTGTCTGAAAACAAATGAACGATTCTCTCTTCAGAAGAGGCCAAAACTGAAGAGCTCTGAAAACTGCACGGAGTTCCAAGATATTGATCGGTAATCTCACCTCCTGAGATTCCCAAACTCCTTGTGCCGTCAGAGATCCCCACACAGCTCCCCAACCTGTGAGACTTGCATCTGTTGAAATTACAGTCCAGGTCGGAAGAACAAAAGAAGCCCCCTGAATTAAACGAAGGTGATCTGTCCACCACGTTAGAGAGTGTCGAACAATCGGTTTTAAAGATATTAATTGATATATCTTCGTGTAATCCCTGCACCATTGGTTCAGCATACAGAGCTGAAGAGGTCGCATGTGAAAACGAGCAAAGGGGATCGCGTCCGATGCAGCAGTCATAAGACCTAGAATTTCCATGCATAAGGCTACCGAAGGGAATGATTGAGACTGAAGGTTTCGACAAGCTGTAATCAATTTTAGACGTCTCTTGTCTGTTAAAGACAGAGTCATGGACACTGAATCTATCTGGAAACCCAGAAAGGTTACCCTTGTTTGAGGAATCAAAGAACTTTTTGGTAAATTGATCCTCCAACCATGATCTTGAAGAAACAACACAAGTCGATTCGTATGAGACTCTGCTAAATGTAAAGACTGAGCAAGTACCAAGATATCGTCCAAATAAGGAAATACCACAATACCCTGTTCTCTGATTACAGACAGAAGGGCACCGAGAATCTTTGTGAAAATTCTTGGAGCTGTAGCAAGGCCAAACGGTAGAGCCACAAATTGGTAATGCTTGTCTAGAAAAGAGAATCTCAGGAACTGATAATGATCTGGATGAATCGGAATATGCAGATATGCATCCTGTAAATCTATTGTGGACATATAATTCCCTTGCTGAACAAAAGGCAATATAGTCCTTACAGTTACCATCTTGAACGTTGGTATCCTTACCTAATGATTCAATAATTTTAGATCCAGAACTGGTCTGAAGGAATTCTCCTTCTTTGGTACAATGAAGAGATTTGAATAAAACCCCATCCCCTGTTCCGGAACTGGAACTGGCATAATTACTCCAGCCAACTCTAGATCTGAAACACAATTCAGAAATGCTTGAGCTTTCACTGGATTTACTGGAATGCGTGAGAGAAGAAAACATAATTTATGTAAGAACTTACCTTGATAAATTAATTTCTTTCATATTGGCAAGAGTCCGTGAGCTAGTGACATATGGGATATACCAATCCTACCAGGAGGGGCAAAGTTTCCCAACCTCAAAATGCCCTATAAATACACCCCTCACCCACACCCACAATTCAGTTTAACGAATAGCCAAGCAGTGGGGTGATAAAGAAAGGGAGTAGAAAGCATCAACAAAGGAAATTTGGAAATAATTGTGCTTTATACAAAAAATCATAACCACCATAAAAAAGGGTGGCCTCATGGACTCTTGCCAATATGAAAGAAATGAATTTATCAGGTAAGTTTCTTACATAAATTATGTTTTGTTTCATGTAATTGGCAAGAGTCCATGAGCTAGTGACATATGGGATATCAATACCCACGATGTGGAGTCTCCACTCAAGAGTCACTAGAGAGGGAGGGAATAAAATAAAAACAGCCATATCTGCTGAAAAAAATAATCCACAAACCCAAAATATAAGTTAATTTCATTTGAAAGAAAAAAACTTAAATCAAAAGCAGAAGAATCAAACTGAAAACAGCTACCTGAAGAACTTTTCTACCAAAAACTGCTTCCTAAGAAGCAATACAATCAAAACGGTAGAATTTAGTAAATGAATGCAAAGAGGACCAAGTTGTCGCTTTGCAAATTCCTGAACAACTGAAGTTCATTCTTAAAAGCCCCACGAAGTGGAGACTGATCTAGTAGAATGAGCTGTAATTCACTGAGGCGGGGCCTGACCCGACTCCAAATAAGCCTTGATGAATCGAAAGTTTCAAACCAAGAAGCCAAGGAAATAGCAGAAGCCTTCTGACCTTTCCTAGGACCAGAAATAAAACAAATAGACTAGAAGTCTTTCCTGAAATCTTTAGTAGCTTCCACATAATATTTCAAAGCTCTTACCCACATCCAAAGAATGTAGATCTCAAAGAATTCTTAGGATTAGGACATCAAGAAGGGACAACAATTTCTCTACTAATGTTGTTAGGAATTCACAACCTTAGGATAAAAATTGAAAAGAAGTCCGCAAAACTGCCTTATCCTGATGAAAAATCAGAAAAGGAGACTCACAAGAAAGAGCAGATAGCTCAGAAACTCTTCTAGCAGAAGAGATAGCCAAAAGGAACAACACTTTCCAAGAAAGTAGTTTAATGTCCAAAGAATGCATAGGTTCAAATGGAGGAAGCTGTAAAGCCTCAGAACCAATTAAGACTCCAAGGAGGAGAAATTGACTTAAATGACAGGCTTAATACGAACTAAAGCCTGTACAAAACAGTGTATATCAGGAAGTATAGCAATCTTTCTGTGAAATAAAACAGAAAGAGCGGAGATTTGTCCTTTCAAGGAACTTGCAGCACAAACCCTTATCCAAACCAGTCCTGAAGAAACTGTAAAAATTCTAGGAATTCTAAAAGAATGCCAGGAGAATTTATGAGAAGAACTACCATGAAATGTAAGTCTTCCAAACTCTATAATTAAATCTTTCTAGAGACAGATTTACGAGCTTGTAACATAGTATTAATCACTGAGTCAGAGGAAACCTCTATGACTTAGTACTAAGCGTTCAATTTCCATACCTTCAAATTTAATGATTGAGAATCCTGATGGAAAAATGGACCTTGAGATAGTAGATCCTGCCGTAACGGAAGTGGCCAAAGGCGGGCAACTGGACATCCGAACCAGATTCCGCATACCAAAACCTGTGTGGCCAGGCTGGAGCCACCAGCAACACAAAAGACTGTTCCATGATGATTTTGAGATCACTCTTGGGAAGGAGAACTAGAGGCGGGGAAGATGTAAGCAGGTTGATAACACCAAGGACGTGTCAGCGGCATCCCACTGCTTCCGCCTGAACATCCCGACCTGGACAGGTATCTGGGAAGTTTCTTGTTTAGATGAGAGGCCATGAGATCTATCTCTGGAAGACTCCCACATCTGAACAAATCTAAGAAAACACATCTGGATGGAGAGACCACTCCCCTGGATGTAAGTCTGGCGGCTGAGATAATACGCCTTCCCAATTGTCTACACCTGGGATAAGCACCGCAGAGATTAGACAGGAGCTGGATTCCGCCCAAAGCAAGTATCCAAGATACTTCTTTTCATAGCTTGGGGACTGTGAGTCCCACCCTGATGATTGACATATGCCACTGTTTGTGATATTGTCTGTCTGAAAACAAATGAACGGTTCTCTCTTTAGCAGAGGCCAGAAACTGAAGAGCTCTGAGAATTGCACAGGAGTTCTAAAATATTTATTGGTAAGCTCGCCTTTTGAGATTTCCAAACCCCTTTGTGCTGTCAGAGATCCCAAAACAGCTCCCCAACCTGAAAGACTCGCATCTGTTGTGATCACAGTCCAGGTTGGCCGAACAAAAGAAGCCCCTTGAACTAAACATGGTGATCTATTCCACCATGGTCAGGAGAGTGCGTACATTGATTTCAGCATACAAAGCTGTAGAGGTCTCATGTGAAAACGAGCAAAGGGGATCGCGTCCGATGCTGCAGTCATGAGAGCTAAAACTTCCATGCACATAGCCACTGAAGGAATGACTGAGACTGAAGGTGCCGGCATGCTGCAACCAATTTTAAATGTCTCTTGTCTGTTAGAGGACAGAGTCATGGACACTGAATCTATCTGGAAGCCTAAAAAGGTGACCCTTGTCTGAGGAATCAACAACTGTTTGGTAAATTGATCCTCCACCCATGTTTCCAAAGAAACAACACTAGTTGATTCGTGTGAGATTCTCAGTATGTAAAGACTCGACTAGTACCAAGATATCGTCCAAATAAGGAAAACACCGCAATACCCTGTTCTCTTATTACAGAGAGTAGGGCACCCAGAACCTTTGAAAAGATTCTTGGAGCTGTTGCTAGGCCAAAGGAAGAGCAACAAATTGGTAATGCTTGTCTAGAAAAGAGAATCTCAGAAACTGATAATGTTCTGGATGAATCAGAATATGCATAGGTATGCATCCTGCAAGTCTATTGTGGACATATAATTTCCTTGCTGAACAAAAGGCTGAATAGTCCTTATAGTCACCATCTTGAAAGTTGGTTACTCTTACATAACGATTCAAAATTTTCAGATCCAGAACTGGTCTGAACAAATTTTCTTTCTTTGGTACAATGAATAGATTTGAATAAAACCCCAACCTTGTTCCTGAGAGAGGAAACTGGCATGATTACCCCTGAAAGACTCCAGTCTGAAACACACTTCAGGAAAGCCTGAGCTTTTACTGGATTTACAGGGATGCATGAGAGAAAAAAAATCTTCTCACAGGAGGTCTTACTTTGAATCCTATTCAATACCCTTGAGAGACAATGCTCTGAATCCAATGATTTTGGACAGATTTTATCCAACAATCCTTGAAAAACCTTAATCTGCCCCCTACCAGCTGAGCTGGAATGAGGGCCGCACCTTCATGCGGACTTAGGGCAGACTTTGGTTTCCTAAATGGCTTGGATTTATTCCAATTTGAGGAAGGCTTCCAACTGGAAGCAGATTCATTGGGAGAGGATTAAATTTTTGTTCCTTATTCTGACGAAAAGAACGAAAACGGTTTAGAAGCCTTAGATTTACCCTTAGGTTTTTAATCCTGAGGCAAAAAAACTCCTTTTCCTCCAGTGATAGTTGAAATAATAGAATCCAACTGAGAACCAAATAAAATTATTACCTTGGAAAGAAAGAGATAGTAATCTAGATTTAGATGTCATATCAGCATTCCAAGATTTAAGCCACAAAGCTCTTCTAGCTAATACAGCTAAAGACATGGATCTAACATCAATTTTGATAATATCAAAAATGGCATCACAAATAAAATGATTAGCATGTTGCAGTAAGCGAACAATGCTAGATATGTCAGAATCCAATTCATGTTGCGCTAAATTTTCCAACCAAAAAGTTGATGCAGCCGCAACATCACCCAAAGAAATAGCAGATCTGAGAAGATGACCTGAATATAAATAGGCCTTCCTTAGATAAGATTCAAGCTTCCTATCTAAAGGATCCTTAAAGGAAGTGCTATCTTCCATAGGAATAGTGGTACGTTTAGCAAGAGTAGAAATAGCCCCATCAACTTTGGGGATCTTTTCCCAAAACTTTATAGATTTTGCTGGTAAAGGATACAATCTCTTAAACCTCGAAGAAGGAATAAAGGAAGTACCTGGCTTATTCCATTCCCTAGAAATCATATCAGAAATAGCTTCAGGAATGGGAAAAACACCTGGGGAAACCACAGGAGGTTTAAAAACAGCATTTAAACGTTTATTAGACTGAACGTCAATAGGACTGGTTACCTCAATATCCAAAGTAATTAACACTTCTTTTAATAAACGCATATACTCTATTTTAAATAAATAAGTAGATTTGTCAGTGTCAATATCTGAGGAAGGATCTTCTGTTTCAGATAGATCCTCACCAGAAGAGGATGAATTATTATGTTGTTGGTCATTTGAAATTTCATCAGCTAAATGAGAAGTTTTAAAAGACCTTTTACGTTTATTAGAAGGTGGAAATGCAGACAAAGCCTTCATAATAGATTCAGAAACAAATTCTTTAAAATTTACAGGTATAACTCATGCAACATTAGAAGTTCAAGGAACTGGCAACTGGCAATGTACTATTACTGATAGAAACACTATCTGCATGTAAAAGTTTATCATGACAACTATTACAAATGACATTTGGTGGAATAATTTCTACAATTTTACTACAAATGCACTTAGCTTTTGTAGAACCATGTCAGGCAGCAATGTTCCAGCAGAAACTTTTCAGAGGCAGGATCAGATTGGGGACATCTTGCTTAATGTAAGAGAAAAAACAACATATAAAGCAAAATTATCTATTTCCTTAAATGACAGTTTCAGGAATGGGAAAAAATGTAAAAGCATAGGCCTCTTGATAGAAAGGAAAGTAGGAGGCAAACAACAATGGGGTATTGAAATAATGAAGAAAATGACCGAAATGACACACTTGCGTCACTAATGACGCTGCCGTGTGAAAGGTCTCAACGTCACGTATGACGCAGGAAATGACGAAGTTGCATAAAAAAAGATTAATTTCCCAGCGCAAAAAAGTTCGCGCCAAAAATTACGTAATAAAGTCTAACATTTTACGCACCCGCGGGCCTGAATACCCACAAATGCAAAAAGTAGTCAAATTGAAAAAGACTAACCCCCAGGTAGAAATACATTTCTTAAAGTGTTTATATTCCCAAATATGAAACTGACAGTCTGCAGAAGGAAATACATGAACCTGACTCATGGCAAATATAGAGTACAATACATATATTTAGAACTCTATATAATTTGCATAAAGTGCCAAAACCATAGCTGAGAGTGTCTAAGTAAATGAAAACATACTTACCAAAAGACACCCATCCACATATAGCAGATAGCCAAACCAGTACTAAAAACAGTTCTTAGTAGAGGTAATGGTAAATTTGAGGAGTATATCGACGATCTGAAAAGAGAGTTATATCTACGACCGATAACAGAGAAACCCATGAAAAAGACCCCCGTTAGAGAAATCATCGTATTCAATAGGTGATACTCCCTTCACATCCCTCTGACATTCGCTGTACTCTGAGAGGAATCGGGCTTCAACAATGGCTGAGAAGCGGCATATCAACGTAGAAATCTTAGCACAAACTACTTCACCACCTCCATAGGAGGCAAAGTTTGTAAACTGAATTGTGGGTGTGGTGAGGGGTGTATTTATTAGGCATTTTGAGGTTTGGGAAACTTTGCCCCTCCTGGTAGGTTTGTATATCCCATATGTCACTAGCTCATGGACTCTTGCCAATTACATGAAAGAAATCTTCTCACAGGCGGCCTTACTTGAAACCTATTCTGTACCCTTGTGAACAATGTTCTGAATCCAAAGACTGTGAATCGAATTGATCCAAATATCTTTGAAAAATCGTAACCTCGCCCCTACCAGCTGTGCTGGAATGAGGCCGCACCTTCATGCGGATTTGGGAGCTGGTTTTGACTTTCTAAAAGGCTTGGATTTATTCCAGACTGGAGAAGGGTTTCCAAATGGAAACGTTCCATTAGGGGAAGGGTCAGGCTTCTGTTCCTTATTTCTGACGAAAGGAACGAAAACGATTAGCAGCCCTATAGTTACCTTTAGATTTTTTGGTCCTCAGGCAAAAAACATAAATTTATGTAAGAACTTACCTGATAAATTCATTTCTTTCATATTAGCAAGAGTCCATGAGCTAGTGACGTATGGGATAATACATTCCTACCAGGAGGGGCAAAGTTTCCCAAACCTTAAAATGCCTATAAATACACCCCCTCACCACACCCACAATTCAGTTTAACGATAGCCAAGAAGTGGGGTGATAAGAAAAAAGTGCGAAGCATATAAAATAAGGAATTGGAATAATTGTGCTTTATACAAAAAAATCATACCCACCACAAAAAAGGGCGGGCCTCATGGACTCTTGTTAATTACATGAAAGAAAACATAATTTATGTAAGAACTTACCTGATAAATTCATTTCTTTCATATTAACAAGAGTCCATGAGCTAGTGACGTATGGGATATACATTCCTACCAGGAGGGGCAAAGTTCCCAAACCTTAAAATGCCTATAAATACACCCCTCACCACACCCACAAATCAGGTTTAACGAATAGCCAAGAAGTGGGGTGATAAGAAAAAAAGTGCGAAGGCATATAAAATAAGGAATTGGAATAATTGTGCTTTATACAAAAAAATCATAACCACCACAAAAAAGGGTGGGCCTCATGGACTCTTGTTAATATGAAAGAAATGAATTTATCAGGTAAGTTCTTACATAAATTATGTTTTCTTTCATGTAATTAGCAAGAGTCCATGAGCTAGTGACGTAATGGGATAATGACTACCCAAGATGTGGATCTTTCCACACAAGAGTCACTAGAGAGGGAGGGATAAAATAAAGACAGCCAATTCCTGCTGAAAATAATCCACACCCAAAATAAAGTTTAACAAAAAACATAAGCAGAAGATTCAAACTGAAACCGCTGGACTGAAGAACTTTTCTACCAAAAACTTGCTTCAGAAGAAGAAAATACATCAAAATGGTAGAATTTAGTAAAAGTATGCAAAGAGGACCAAGTTGCTGCTTTGCAGAATCTGGTCAACCGAAGCTTCATTCCTAAACGCCCAGGAAGTAGATACTGACCTAGTAGAATGAGCTGTAATTCTCTGAGGCGGAAGTTTTACCCCGACTCAACATAGGCAAGATGAATTAAAGATTTCAACCAAGATGCCAAAGAAATGGCAGAAGCTTTCTGGCCTTTCCTAGAACCGGAAAAGATAACAAATAGACTAGAAGTCTTACGGAAAGATTTCGTAGCTTCAACATAATATTTCAAAGCTCTAACAACATCCAAAGAATGCAATGATTTCTCCTTAGAATTCTTAGGATTAGGACATAATGAAGGAACCACAATTTCTCTACTAATGTTGTTGGAATTCACAACTTTAGGTAAAAATTCAAAAGAAGTTCGCAACACCGCCTTATCCTGATGAAAAAATCAGAAAAGGAGACTCACACGAAAGAGCAGATAATTCAGAAACTCTTCTAGCAGAAGAGATGGCCAAAAGGAACAAAACTTTCCAAGAAAGTAATTTAATGTCCAATGAATGCATAGGTTCAAACGGAGGAGCTTGAAGAGCTCCCAGAACCAAATTCAAACCTCCAAGGAGGAGAAATTGACTTAATGACAGGTTTTATACGAACCAAAGCTTGTACAAAACAATGAATATCAGGAAGAATAGCAATCTTTCTGTGAAAAAGAACAGAAAGAGCGGAGATTTGTCCTTTCAAAGAACTTGCGGACAAACCCTTATCTAAAACCATCCTGAAGAAAAACTGTAAAATTCTCGGTATTCTAAAAGAAATGCCAAGAAAAATGATGAGAAAGACACCAAGAAATATAAGTCTTCCAGACTCTATAATATATCTCTCGAGATACAGATTTACGAGCCTGTAACATAGTATTAATCACGGAGTCAGAGAAACCTCTATGACCAAAAATCAAGCGTTCAATCTCCATACCTTTAAATTTAAGGATTTCAGATCCGGATGGAAAAAAGGACCTTGTGACAGAAGGTCTGGCTCGTAACGGAAGAGTCCATGGTTGGCAAGATGCCATCCGTACAAGATCCGCATACCAAAACCTGTGAGGCCATGCCGGAGCTATTAGCAGAACAAACGAGCATTCCTCAGGAATCTTGGAGATTACTCTTGAAGAAGAACTAGAGGCGGAAAGATATAGGCAGGATGATACTTCCAAGGAAGTGATAATGCATCCACTGCCTCCGCCTGAGGATCCCGGGATCTGGACAGATACCTGGGAAGTTTCTTGTTTAGATGAGAGGCCATCAGATCTATCTCTGGGAGCCCCCACATTTGAACAATCTGAAGAAATACCTCTGGGTGAAGAGACCATTCGCCCGGGATGCAACGTTTGGGCGACTGAGATAATCCGCTTCCCAATTGTCTACACCTGGGATATGAACCGCAGAGATTAGACAGGAGCTGGATTCCGCCCAAACCAGAATTCGAGATACTTCTTCATAGCCAGAGGACTGTGAGTCCCTCCTTGATGAAATTACAGTCCAGGTCGGAAGAACAAAAGAAGCCCCCTGAATTAAACGAAGGTGATCTGTCCACCACGTTAGCAGAGTGCAGAACAATCGGTTTTAAAGATATTAATTGATATATCTTTCGTCGTAATCCCGTGCACCATTGGTTCAGCATACAGAGCTGAAGTGGTCGCATGTGAAAACGAGCAAAGGGGATCGCGTCCGATGCAGCAGTCATAAGACCTAGAATTTCCATGCATAAGGCTACCGAAGGGAATGATTGTGACTGAAGGTTTCTGACAAGGCTGTAATCAATTTTAGACGTCTCTTGTCTGTTAAAGACAGAGTCATGGACACTGAAATCTATCTGGAAACCCAGAAAGGTTACCCTTGTCTGAGGAAATCAAAGAACTTTTTGGTGAATTGATTCCTCAACCATGATCTTGAAGAAACAACACAAGTCGATTCGTATGAGACTCTGCTAAATGTAAAGACTGAGCAAGTACCAAGATATCGTCCAAATAAGGAAATACCACAATACCCTGTTCTCTGATTACAGACAGAAGGGCACCGAGAACTCTTTGTGAAAAATTCTTGGAGCTGTAGCTAGCAAACGGTAGAGCCACAAATTGGTAATGCTTGTCTAGAAAACGAGAATCTCAGGAACTGATAATGATCTGGATGAATCAGAATATGCAGATATGCATCCTGTAAATCTATTGTGGACATATAATTGCCCTTGCTGAACAAAAGGCAATATAGTCCTTACAGTTACCATCTTGAACGTTGGTATCCTTACATAACGATTCAATAATTTTAGATCCAGAACTGGTCTGAAGGAATTCTCCTTCTTTGGTACAATGAAGAGATTTGAATAAAACCCCATCCCCTGTTCCGGAACTGGAACTGGCATAATTACTCCAGCCAACTCTAGATCTGAAACACAATTCAGAAATGCTTGAGCTTTCACTGGATTTACTGGGACATGGGAAAGAAAAAATCTCTTTGCAGGAGGTCTCATCTTGAAACCAATTCTGTACCCTTCTGAAACAATGTTCTGAATCCAAAGATTGTGAACAGAATTGATCCAAATTTCTTTGAAAAAACGTAACCTGCCCCCTACCAGCTGAACTGGAATGAGGGCCGTACCTTCATGTGAACTTAGAAGCAGGCTTTGCCTTTCTAGCAGGCTTGGATTTATTCCAGACTGGAGATGGTTTCCAAACTGAAACTGCTCCTGAGGACGAAGGATCAGGCTTTTGTTCTTTGTTGAAACGAAAGGAACGAAAACGATTGTTAGCCCTGTTTTTACCTTTAGACTTTTTATCCTGTGGTAAAAAAGTTCCTTTCCCACCAGTAACAGTTGAAATAATAGAATCCAACTGAGAACCAAATAATTTGTTTCCCTGGAAAGAAATGGAAAGTAGAGTTG
>NW_026512790.1:0-10000 GCF_027579735.1 Bombina bombina
GACCCCATGGTGGTCCCAGAAAAATTATGTAAAATGGACAGGTTTTTAGAGGTCCCTGTATACACTGATGCGTTTCTGATCCCGAAGAGGGTGGCGGATATTGTGACTAGGGAGTGGGAGAGACCAGGTGTACCTTTTGTTCCCCCCCCTATCTTTAAGAAAATGTTCCCCATAAATGACCCCAGGCGGGACGCGTGGCAGACGGTCCCTAAGGTAGAGGGAGCAGTTTCAACACTTGCTAAGCGTACAACTATACCAATAGAAGACAGTTGTGCTTTTAAAGACCCTATTGATAAAAAATTGGAAGGTTTGCTGAAGAAAATGTTTGTTCAGCAAGGTTTCCTTCCTCAGCCAATTGCCTGCATTATTCCTGTAACTACTGCAGCGGCTTTTTGGTTTGAGGCGCTGGAGGAGTCGCTCCAGAGGGAAACTTCATATGACGTAGTCATGGATAGAATTCATGCTCTAAAGCTGGCTAATTCTTTTATCACTGATGCCGCTTTCCAATTAGCTAAGTTAGCGGCAAAAAATTCTGATTTTGCCATTATGGCGCGAAGAGCGCTTTGGCTCAAATCATGGTCGGCTGACGTGTCGTCCAAAACAAAGTTACTAAACATTCCTTTCAAGGGAAAGACCCTTTTTGGTCCCGAGTTGAAAGAAATTATAGCAGATATCACTGGGGGGAAGGGCCATGCCCTCCCGCAGGATAGACCGTTTAAGGCCAAAAACAAGGCTAATTTGGCTCCTTTCGCAACTTCAGGAGCGGACCTGCTGCAACCTCTGCTGCCGCAAAGCAAGATAACGCTTCACAGCCCAAAGCAACCTGGAAACCCTTGCAGTGCTGGAATAAGGGTAAACAGGCCAAGAAGCCTGCACCTGCTGCCAAGACAGCATGAAGGGGTAGCCCCCGATCCGGGACCGGATCTAGTAGGGGGCAGACTTTCTCTCTTTGCTCAGGCTTGGGCAAGAGATGTTCCAGATCCCTGGGCATTAGAAATTGTTGCTCAGGGGTATCTTCTAGAATTCAAGGACTCTCCCCCAAGGGGAAGGTTCCACATTTCTCGTTTGTCTTCAGACCAGACAAAGAAACAGGCGTTCTTACGCTGTGTAGAAGATCTTCTAAAGATGGGAGTGATACACCCAGTTCCAATTGCAGAACAAGGACTGGGTTTTTACTCAAACCTGTTTGTAGTTCCCAAAAAGGAAGGAACTTTCAGGCCAATCCTGGATCTAAAAATTCTAAGCAAATTCCTCAGAGTTCCATCTTTCAAAATGGAAACCATTCGGACAATCTTGCTGATGATCCAGGAAGGTCAATATATGACTACCGTGGATCTAAAGGATGCGTACCTACATATTCCTATCCACAAAGATCATCATCAGTTCCTAAGGTTCGCCTTTCTGGACACGCATTACCAGTTCGTGGCCCTTCCTTTCGGGTTGGCCACCGCTCCCAGAATTTTCACAAAGGTGCTAGGGTCCCTTCTAGCGGTACTAAGACCGCGGGGCATTGCAGTAGCACCTTACCTAGACGACATCTTAATACAGGCGTCATCTTTTCACAGAGCCAAGGCTCATACGGACATTGTTCTGGCCTTTCTAAGGTCTCACGGGTGGAAGGTGAACATAGAAAAGAGTTCTCTGTCCCCGCTCACAAGGGTTCCCTTCCTGGGAACACTAATAGACTCGGTAGAAATGAAAATATTTCTGACAGAGGTCAGGAAGTCAAAGCTTTTAACTACTTGCCGAGTTCTTCATTCCATTCCTCTGCCTTCTGTGGCTCAGTGCATGGAGGTAATCGGATTAATGGTTGCGGCAATGGACGTTGTCCCTTTTGCCCAAATTCATCTAAGACCACTGCAACTGTGCATGCTCAAACAGTGGAATGGGGATTATGCAGATTTGTCTCCTCAAATACAAATGGACCAGAAAACCAGAGACTCTCTTCTCTGGTGGTTGTCTCAGGATTACCTGTCTCAGGGAATGAGCTTCCGCAGACCGGAGTGGATCATTGTCACGACCGATGCCAGTCTGTTAGGCTGGGGTGCGGTCTGGGACTCCCTGAAAGCTCAGGGTCTATGGTCTTGGGAAGAATCTCTTCTCCCGATAAACATTTTGGAACTGAGAGCGATATTCAATACGCTCCAGGCATAGCCTCAACTAGCGGAGGCCAAATTCATCAGATTTCAGTCGGACAACATCACGACTGTAGCTTACATCAATCATCAGAGAGGAATAAAGAGTTCCCTGGCGATGAAGTAAGTAACCAAGATCATCAAATGGGCGGAGGATCCCTCCTGCCATCTATCTGCAATTCACATGCCAGGAGTAGACAACTGGGAGGCGGATTTTCTGAGTCGTCAGACTTTCCATCCGGGAGAGTGGGAACTCCACCCGGAGGTTTTTGCACAGCTGACCCAGCTATGGGGCATTCCAGAATTGGATCTGATGGCGTCACGTCAGAACACCAAACTTCCCCTTTACGGATCCAGGTCCAGGGATTCCAAGGCAGCATTGATAGATGCTTTAGTAGCGCCTTGGTCATTCAGTCTAGCTTATGTCTTTCCACCGTTTCCTCTTCTCCCTCGGCTAGTAGCCAGAATCAAACATGAGAAGGCTTCGGTAATTCTGATAGTGCCTGCGTGGCCATGCAGGACTTGGTATGCAGACCTAGTGGACATGTCATCGGTTCCACCATGTAAACTGCCATCGAGGCAGGATCTTCTAATACAAGGTCCATTCAAGCATCCAAATCTAGTTTCTCTGCAACTGACTGCTTGGAGATTGAACGCTTAATTCTAGCTAAGCGTGGGTTCTCTGAATCAGTTATAGATACTCTAATCCAGGCCAGAAAGCCTGTCACCAGGAAAATTTACCATAAGATATGGCGGAAATATCTTTGTTGGTGTGAATCCAAGGGTTACTCGTGGAGTAAGATTAGGATTCCAAGGATATTGTCTTTTCTCCAAGAAGGATTGGAGAAAGGTTTGTCAGCTAGTTCTTTAAAGGGACAGATATCTGCTCTGTCTATCCTGTTACATAAGCGTCTGGCAGCTGTACCAGACGTTCAGGCGTTTGCACAGGCCCTAGTTAGAATCAAGCCTGTTTACAAACCTGTGGCTCCTCCATGGAGTTATTATCTTGGAAAGTTTTGTTTTTGGTAGCTATTTCTTCTGCTCGAAGAGTTTCTGAATTGTCTGCTTTGCAGTGTAATTCACCCTATCTGGTGTTCCATGCAGATAAGGTTGTTTTGCGTACCAAACCTGGTTTCCTTCCAAAAGTGGTTTCTAATAAGAATATTAACCAGGAAATCATTGTTCCTTCTCTGTGCCCTAATCCAGTTTCCAAGAAGGAACGACTGTTAAACAATCTTGACGTGGTTCGTGCTTTAAAATTCTATTTAAATGCAACTAAAGATTTCAGACAAACATCATCCTTGTTTGTTGTCTATTCTGGTAAGAGGAGAGGTCAGAAAGCGACTGCTACCTCTCTTTCCTTCTGGCTGAAAAGCATCATCCGATTGGCTTATGAGACTGCTGGACAGCAGCCTCCTGAACGAATTACAGCTCATTCCACCAGAGCTGTGGCTTCCACATGGGCTTTCAAGAATGAGGCTTCTGTTGAACAGATTTGTAAGGCAGCGACTTGGTCTTCACTGCATACATTTGCCAAATTTTACAAATTCGATACTTTTGCTTCTTCTGAGATTATTTTTGGGAGAAAGGTTTTGCAAGCAGTGGTGCCTTCCGTTTAGGTTACCTGACTTGTTCCCTCCCTTCATCCGTGTCCTAAAGCTTTGGTATTGGTATCCCACAAGTAAGGATGAATCCGTGGACTGGATACACCATGTAAGAGAAAACAGAATTTATGCTTACCTGATAAATTACTTTCTCTTACGGTGTATCCAGTCCACGGCCTGCCCTGGCAATTAAGTCAGGTTAAAATTTATTTTTGTAAAACTACATTCACCACTGCACTCTATGGTTTCTCCTTTTTCTCCTAACCGTCGGTTGAATGACTGGGGGGGCGGAGCCTGAGGGGAGCTATATGGACAGCTCTGCTGTGTGCTCTCTTTGCCACTTCCTGTAGGGATTGAGAATATCCCACAAGTAAGGATGAATCCGTGGACTGGATACACCGTAAGAGAAAGTAATTTATCAGGTAAGCATAAATTCTGTTTTTAATAATATCTTGAATGGAAAAATAATTCTATAGTTTACCAGTTAGGAGGAGGAATAAATTACTGTCCCCTCAAATTACCAAATTTTTGTGCTGTCCGCTGCAATTTCTAAAGGACAATTAAACTGAACAATTTTTTATAATTTTTTTGTAGTGCACTATAAGTCATATTCCCATAGTGTTAGTCAAGAAAACTATCCCAGTATTACATACCGTGTGTAGTACTGAAGCAAGCTAGAACATAAGAGTGAATGTGGAATTCACAACAGTGAGTTTTAGATTCACTTAAAAACTATTTAAAATATGTTTGGTGCGCAACAATGCTTCTGAGAAATGCTATTATAGGTATATAAAACCCAAATGTTTTATTTCATGATTCAGATAGAGCATTCACTTTTAAGCAACTTTCTAATTTACTCCTATTATCAATTTTTCTTCATTCTCTTGGCATCTTTATTTGAAAATGCAGGAATGTAAGCTTAGGAGCCAGCCATTTTTTGTTCAGCGCCCTGGGTAGCTCTTGCTGATTGGTGGCTACATTAATTGCAATAACTTTTCTTGTTCACACGGGCCCAATCGCTCTCACAAACTCTGCCATAACTTTTCTCAAAAGCATTTTTGTAATGGAAGCAAATATTTTAAAATAACAGAAGAATGACAACATTTGCCAGCACTTGGCTCTCCTGTCTCACAGGGGATTGATATCTAGGACAATGTAAGCTGTTAGATTCTGTGACCACTACGAATACTTGTAAACAATGCTAATTGAAAGAATGAATGACTTTCCCCTTTAAACTTATGATAGCAGAATAAATGTATATGAATTCTTTTTTTCTCCTTTTTTTCTATAGCTATTATATACTGTATAAATATATATATATATGTGTGTGTGTATTTATATACATCTATTTATACAAAACAATTATTTAATTAATAATCACAGTATTACAGTAATAATAAATAATCTATTTATGCTTTATTTCTGTCTTTATCATGGTAAATGTACCAAACTCACTGTAACCTCTGGGCTGAGAGTAATTCATGGGAACATGCACCGGGGGCAGTGAAAAGCACCAGAGGAAGTAATATGTATTATTCTTTTGTGGTAATTTCCAGAGGGAGCCTTAGGCCTAGATTTGGAGTTTGGCGGTAGCCGTGAAAACCAGCGTTAGAGGCTCCTAACGCTGGTTTTAAGCTACCGCCGGTATTTGGAGTCAGTCAGGAAAGGGTCTAACGCTCACTTTTCAGCCGCGACTTTTCCATACCGCAGATCCCCTTACGTCAATTGCGTATCCTATCTTTTCAATGGGATCTTTCTAACTCCGGTATTTAGAGTCGTGTCTGAAGTGAGCGTTAGAAATCTAACGACAAAACTCCAGCCGTAGAAAAAAGTCAGTAGTTAAGAGCTTTCTGGACTAACGCCGGTTCATAAAGCTCTTAACTACTGTGCTCTAAAGTACACTAACACCCATAAACTACCTATGCACCCCTAAACTAAGGCCCCCCCACATCGCCGCCACTTGATTAAATTTTTTTAACCCCTAATCTGCCGACCGCCACCTACGTTATCCTTATGTACCCCTAATCTGCTGCCCCTAACACCGCCGACCCCTATATTATATTTATTTACCCCTAACCTGCCCCCCTCAACGTCGCCGCCAGCTACCTACACGTATTAACCCCTAATCTGCCGTCCGCACGCTGCCGCCAGCTACATTATAGCTATGTACCCCTAATCTGCTGCCCCTAACACCGCCGACCCCTATATTATATTTATTAACCCCTAACCTGCCCCCCTCAACGTCGCCTCCACCTGCCTACACTTATTAACCCCTAATCTGCCGAGCGGATCTCACCGCTACTATAATAAAGTTATTAACCCCTAATCCGCCTCACTCCCGCCTCAATAACCCTATAATAAATAGTATTAACCCCTAATCTGCCCTCCCTAACATCGCCGACACCTAACTTCAATTATTAACCCCTAATCTGCCGACCAAATCTCGCCGCTATTCTAATAAATGGATTAACCCCTAAAGCTAAGTCTAACCCTAACACTAACACCCCCCTAAATTAAATATAATTTTAATCTAACAAAATTAATTAACTCTTATTAAATAAATTATTCTTATTTAAAGCTAAATACTTACCTGTAAAATAAATCCTAATATAGCTACAATATAAATTATAATTATATTATAGCTATTTTAGGATTAATATTTATTTTACAGGTAACTTTGTAATTATTTTAACCAGGTACAATAGCTATTAAATAGTTAAGAACTATTTAATAGCTAAAATAGTTAAAATAATTACAAAATTACCTGTAAAATAAATCCTAACCTAAGTTACAATTAAACCTAACACTACACTATCAATAAATTAATTAAATACAATATCTACAAATAAATACAATGAAATAAACTAACTAAAGTACAAAAAATAAAAAAGAACTAAGTTACAAAAAATAAAAAAATATTTACAAACATTGGAAAAATATTACAACAATTTTAAACTAATTACACCTACTCTAAGCCCCCTAATAAAATAACAAAGCCCCCCAAAATAAAAAATGCCCTACCCTATTCTAAATTACAAAAGTTCAAAGCTCTTTTACCTTACCAGCCCTGAACAGGGCCCTTTGCGGGGCATGCCCCAAGAAATTCAGCTCTTTTTCCTGTAAAAAAACACATACAATACCCCCCCCCAACATTACAACCCACCACCCACATACCCCTAATATAACCCAAACCCCCCTTAAATAAACCTAACACTAAGCCCCTGAAGATCTTCCTACCATGTCTTCACCTCACCGGGTATCACACCGATCCGTCCTGGCTCCGATATCTTCATCTAAGCCCAAGCGGGGGCTAGACATCCATCATCCGACGGCTGAAGAAGTCCAGAAGAGGCTCCAAAGTCTTCATCCTATCCGGGAAGAAGAGTAGATCCGGACCGGCAACCATCTTCTTCCAAGCGGCATCTTCTATCTTCATCCGATGAGGACCGGCTCCATCTTGAAGACCTCCACCACGGACCCATCTTCTTCCGACGACGACTTCCCGACGAATGATGGTTCCTTTAAGGGACGTCATCCAAAATGGCGTCCCTCGAATTCCGATTGGCTGATAGGATTCTATCAGCCAATCAGAATTAAGGTAGGAAAATTCTGATTGGCTGATGGAATCAGCCAATCAGAATCAAGTTCAATCCGATTGGCTGATCCGATTAGCCAATCAGATTGAGCTCGCATTCTATTGGCTGATCGGAACAGCCAATAGAATGCAAGCTCAATCTGATTGGCTGATTCCATCAGCCAATCAGAATATTCCTACCTTAATTCCGATTGGCAGATAGAATCCTATCAGCCAATCGGAATTCGAGGGACACCATCTTGGATGACGTCATTTAAAGGAACCGTCATTCGTCGTCTAGTCGTCGGTTGAAGAGGATGTTCCGCGTCGGCTTGGAAGAAGTTGGTTCCGCTCTGCTCCAGAAGAAAGAAGATTGAAGATGCGGCTTGATAGAAGACTTCATCCAGATGATGGACTTCCGACTTCAGCCCTAGGATGGATTTCTTCAGTCGCCGCTTGGATCCAGACTTCAGCCCGAGGATGGACGTCACTCTTCAGCCCCCCGCTTGGGCTTGGATCAACACTTCCGAGGCTTGGATCAAGACTTCCGAGGACGGATCGGTGAACCTGGCAGGGTTAAGATAAGGTAGGAAGATCTTCAGGGGCTTAGTGTTAGGTTTATTTAAGGGGGGTTTGGGTTAGATTAGGGGTATGTGGGTGGTGGGTTGTAATGTTGGGGGGGGGATTGTATGTTTTTTTTTACAGGCAAAAGAGCTGAATTCTTTGGGGCATGCCCCGCAAAGGGCCCTGTTCAGGGCTGGTAAGGTAAAAGAGCTTTGAACTTTTGTAATTTAGAATAGGGTAGGGCATTTTTTTTTATTTTGGGGGGCTTTGTTATTTTATTAGGGGGCTTAGAGTAGGTGTAATTAGTTTAAAATTGTTGTAATATTTTTCCAATGTTTGTAAATATTTTTTTATTTTTTGTAACTTAGTTCTTTTTTATTTTTTGTACTTTAGTTAGTTTATTTCATTGTATTTATTTGTAGATATTGTATTTAAATAATTTATTGATAGTGTAGTGTTAGGTTTAATTGTAGGTAATTGTTGGTATTTTATTTAATTAATTTATTGATAGTGTAGTGTTAGGTTTAATTGTAACTTAGGTTAGGATTTATTTTACAGGTAATTTTGTAATTATTTTAACTATTTTAGCTATTAAATAGTTCTTAACTATTTAATAGCTATTGTACCTGGTTAAAATAAATACAAAGTTACCTGTAAAATAAATATAAATCCTAAAATAGCTATAATATAATTATAATTTATATTGTAGCTATATTAGGATTTATTTTACAGGTAAGTATTTAGCTTTAAATAGGAATAATTTATTTAATAAGAGTTAATTAATTTCGTTAGATTTAAATTATATTTAACTTAGGGGGGTGTAAGTGTTAGGGTTAGACTTAGCTTTAGGGGTTAATACATTTATTAGAATAGCGGTGAGCTCCAGTCGGCAGATTAGGGGTTAATGTTTGAAGTTAGGTGTCAGCGATGTTAGGGAGGGCAGATTAGGGGTTAATACTATTTATTATAGGGTTAGTGAGGCGGATTAGGGGTTAATAACTTTATTATAATAGCGGTGCGGTCTGGTCGGCAGATTAGGGGTTAATAAGTGTAGGCAGGTGGAGGCGACGTTGTGGACGGCAGATTAGGGGTTAATAAATATAATATAGGGGTCGGCGGTGTTAGGGACAGCAGATTAGGGGTACATAGGGATAATGTAAGTAGCGGCGGTTTACAGAGCGGCAGATTAGGGGTTAATAATAATATGCAGGGGTCAGCGATAGCGGGGGCGGCAGAATAGGGGTTAATAAGTGTAAGGTTAGGGGTGTTTAGACTCGGGGTACATGTTAGAGTGTTAGGTGCAGACGTAGGAAGTGTTTCCCCATAGGAAACAATGGGGCTGCGTTAGGAGCTGAACGCGGCTTTTTTGCAGGTGTTAGGTTTTTTTTCAGCTCAAACAGCCCCATTGTTTTCTATGGGGGAATCGTGCACGAGCACGTTTTTGAGGCTGGCCGCGTCCGTAAGCAACTCTGGTATCGAGAGTTGAAGTTGCGTTAAATATGCTCTACGCTCCTTTTTTGGAGCCTAACGCAGCCATTCTGTGGACTCTCAATACCAGAGTTATTTTAAAGGTGCGGCCAGAAAAAAGCCAGCGTTAGCTACGCGGGTCGTTACCGACAAAACTCTAAATCTAGCCGATAAATTCTCAGGACTCGTGTCAAGTGTTTGGTCATTTTCATTTTTATTTAATCTCATCTGCAAATGTGTTCTTCTTGTTCAGGTTCACTTGTTTTACTTATTGCTATCTATATTTCATATATTCTTCTTTCAAATGTCCTCTTATTTAATCATAATTTGTGTGGGGGGTTCTTTCTCTCGTTCTTTCTTTCTTTCTCTCTCTCTGGTTCTTTCTTCCTTCCTTTCTTTCTTCTCTCTCTCTGGTGATTTCTTTCCTTCTCTCTTTCTATGTTTCCTTTTCTTTCTGGTTCTTTCTTTCTCTCTTTCTTTCTGTCTTCCCTTCTCTTTCTTTCTTTCTCTCTTTCTTTCTCTCGTTCTTTCCTTCTCTTTCTTTCTGGTTCTTTCTTTCTCTCTTTCTCTCTTTCTTTCTTTCTTTCTCTCTCTTTCTTTCCTTCTATTTCCTTCTTTATTTCTTTCTTTCTTCCTTTCTCTCATTCTCTCTTTCT